>NC_080758.1:7474482-7778732 GCF_020826845.1 Diceros bicornis minor | reverse complement strand
CTAATGTCTCAAAGTCCCATCTTAAGGGGGCACAAAATCTTACAGCAGTTATGTAGGCTGGTGAATTATAGGGGAGGGGTTAGGAATGTTGACCTTCTGGTGTTGCAGACCTGGAGTGCCACACCAGATCTTTCAGTTTTTATTGATGATGGCTATCAGCATAGACTCTCTGTTTGGGGGTCATCACATTCCTAAGGAACTCAAAAGAACAAAGTTATCATCTTATCGCAGCTGGGAGGAACATGCACAAGCAGGGGTTGTAAAATCTACAGAGCAGTTAGATCTCCTGGAGGGAGCATATCCAGCTGGGTTAGTTTGTCAGAGCTCATTCAAAGTTACAGTAGGGTTTCTTTTCTACAATATGGCTTCCTTTATGTCAACCTTGACTTGAACTGGTATCAATAGGACCACTGAAGGCTGTTTTCTCCTCTATGAAATGGAGTTTCCAAATTTGTTAAGATTATATAAAATAATAATCTTTAAAAATCTAGCTCAGTTCCTGGCATATATAAGGACTCAAAAATATGTTATGACCTATTGCTTATTTACTCATCATTCCATCCATTTATTGATCCAATAGACATATATACTATGGCATTGTTTTAGGTATTGGGAATACAAAGATGAATCATCCCCTTCCCTAAATGGGTCTACAACAAAAAGTGGGAAACCAAACACATTGTTGATAAAATAAAATTCCTATTATTCAATTAAATGCACATTTATAGAGAAATTTTATTTTCTCTATTCTATATGTCATACATCAACACCATAGAGCAACTGGAAAAAATAATGGAATGATAAAAATAGAAGCTAACAACTACTGATTGCATATTATATGGCAAATATTTGATCTGAAATACTATCTTAAACAATAATGAAAAACAAATCATAATGAGGTGTATGTAAAATTCCTGTTTTACAGACTAGGAAATGGAGGCTTATCAATCACAAAAACAGACTGCTACATCTGGAGCATAAACATAGTTGTCTTTGACAGCAATCCTGCAAAACTTATAACCATGTGGCAGTCATTAACTTTTAAAGAAGTTCAATGAAGCCATGGAGAAATGTGCAATGGACATAATTCAATCATCTCAATGTGTCCTGGGTAAGACACTATGCTAGAAGCTCTCCGAGGAAGCAGTAGGTAGCTATGAGATTATACTATTCCTAGCCCAGTCTCTGCCTCCTTCTGATAACTACCCTTTTTCAGGCCCTAACCTCATGGTCCCCATGGAAGCTGCCATATTCTTATAGGATTCTATTATCTTGTTCACACCAGTTGTTTCAAGAATGACACTTGACCCATGCCAATGAGCCCCATTCATAAGATTTTTGGATTTAAGAGCCAGAGAGCTGAGGTGACTAAATCTGTACTATCATTTTGGATTCTTGGTTACAACTGACATAAATTCAACTTACACTGACTTTAACAGTAAAGGAATCCATAGTTCCATGTAAGTGAAAGTTCTGAAGTAGTATTGGATTCCTATTAGTAGTGACTAAGAAATTCAAATGATGTTGTTCAGAACCCAGTTTCTCCCTGTCTCTGTTCTACCCTATGGTGGAATCTTCATTTTCTAACTCCATTTGATAGAACCCCCCAACTTCCAGACATTTTCCCTTTGATACCAAATGGTGCAGCAATTCCAAACCTTGTATTCTTATACCACACAATCCAGGGAAATACAGAATTTTCTAGTGATTCCCAAATATTATTTGGTGTTCATTCTCTTATATCAGTCCAAATTAGGCCATGTGTACATCCTTGTACCAATCACTGTGCCTAAAGTTGGGATGCGTGAGTGGGATGTGCTGATTACTTTAAGCTAGTTTAAGCGTATCTGTGCCCTAACCTGGAGCCATGGATGTGCCAAATATTTACAAAATATCCTGTCTGGATATGGCATATTGATGGAAAATTGAAAGAAAAATCAAAGCACAGTTGGTAGGGAAAATTTAGGGGGAACAAATGCTGAAGAGGTATATATATGTTTATATGTACTTATATGTATATATTTATATTTATATATAGCTATATTATACATTTATATTATTTATATATTATATATTATACATATTATATGTCTATATTATAAATATAATATGAATTATTACATATATTTATGTTATTTATATACTATAATATAGCTATTACTATATATAATGTAATACAATATATAATTTATGTATATACTATATATATATTTATACACACTACAATCTACTCCTTTGGCTAAATGAGATAACATCCATAAATTCCAGTCTTTCCATATAGTGTGAGATGAAATGCATAAGGGCTGATATATCCATGTTCCCTGCCTTGTGGAGAAAGCAGGTTTATAAAAAGATACAAAGAGAAATGGATGAAATAGATTTTCAGAAAAGAGATAGACCATATTACAGAGTCCTGACAGCATTCAAGTTTCAATTTTCACTTGTGCTTGGGTTCCTGTTGCATTCTTGCCTTTCCAGAAGCTTGTTTAGTTAGGAAGTACTTTAGCATCCTCTAATAAATTCCCATTTTTACTAAGTTAGTTTATGCTGGCTTTAGTAAATTGGAAATTAGAGAGCTAAGTAATACTAACATGGGACAAAATACAAAAATGAATAAGATGTGATTTCTGCCCATGAGAGAGAAGATTTAAAGGGCAAGACAAGACAGGGAACGTGTCTCCTTGAAACGTATTCCATCTGTAGTCTTCCTTACCTCAGTAGATGTCACCATTAGCTACAAGTTTCTCCAGCCAGAAATCTACTGATTACCTTCCATTCTATCCTCTTTCTCATCTCCATCTACTCCATCAGCAAGTCTTCAGACCCACTGACTTCTTTCCAAGTCCACTGCCATCATTCCAGCCTATAAAAACATTGACTATTGCCTGGATGCTTGTAATGGCCTCCAACCCGAGCACACACTGTAATTGTTAGCATTCTGTCCAATATATTATTCATATCAGAGAAAGTTTTAATGCACCTGAAGAGTCATGCTACTCTTCAACTTGAATACTGGTGGTTCCTTATTTACTTTAAATTAAATTAAAGTTTTTTGGATGGCCTACAAAGCCCTGTATGACACTTCCGCTGACTACCTGTCAGACTTCCTCTCTCCCTTGCTCATTATTCTGCAATGACTCTGTACATTTCTCAGTTCCTTACAGAGGAGCTCTCACGGCTCTCAGTTTTCCCATGTTCAGGCCCCTCTGTTACCCTCTCTTTCGATGGTTGTCACCTTCTTATCCTTTTCCTTTTGCTTTAATTTCCTTCTCAACAGACCTTCCCTGAGCCATGAATCTCATGTGATACCTCTTCCCATTGTTATATCTTTGTTTCCTTCATAGTTCTTGCAATAACTTGTCAAATTATTTTTTGATTTTACTTATATGCTTATAAACTATCTCCTCCACCAGATTGTCATTGTCATGAAGGCAGGAGCAAATCTGTTTTGGTATCATCTATCTACTCCCTGCCCTGGCATGACCTGCTTGCCAATCACAATCTCAGGAATGTAGTAGGTGCTCAAATATAATTGTTAAGTGACTGAAACAAATGATTTCATTAAAGGGGTAGTCAGCTTGTTCAAGAAACAGTAACTTACCTAGAGTTGAGATTTGGTGTTTGGTTGATGAGGAAGATGGTAAAATGTAGCCTATATGGGAGGGGAAGGGTATTGGACGCCAGTATTAACAACTTGGATTTCAGTGATTACCACATATCGTATTTAAAAAAAACATAATAGACAATTTACATATGTTATGTCATTTGTTCTTTTTGGAAACACAACTAACATCAGACTTAATAGCAAAAGACTGGATATTTTCCCCATCAGGTAAGGAACAAGATGAAGATGGCTGTTGTCACCACTTCCATTCAACATTTTTCTGGGGGTTCTAGCCAACAAAACAGGCGAGGAAAAGTTATACAAGTCATACATATTGGAAAGTAAGAATTAAAATTATTTCTACTCACAGATAATATGAGCTTATATATGGAAAATGCTAAGGAGTTCACTAAAAATTATTTGAACTAATATGCGAGTTCAACAAGGTTATAGGATATAAGACTAATATACAAAGTTGTATATCAGTTGTTTTTCTACATACTAGTAATGAACAATCCAGAATTGAAATTAAGAAAACAAGCTCATTTACAATATCATCAAAATTGAGAAAATACTTAGAATTAAATTTAACAAAATAAGTTTGGGCCTTGTATACTGAAAACTATAAAACATTGTTGAAAGAAATTAAAATGTAAATAAATGAAAAGACATCCATTATACATATATAGGAAGACAATGTTAAGATGGCGATACTCCTCTGATTATCCTCAGATGCAACACAATCCCTATGAAAATCCCAGATGCCTTGTTTGTATAATATAACAAGTTGACTTAAAATTAATATGGAAATGGAGAGAACCCAGAATAGCCAAATCAATCTTGAAAAAGAAGAACGAAGTTGGAAGATTTTCATTTCTCAATTTCAAAACTTACTACAAAGCTATAATAATAAAGACAGTGAAACTGGCACAAGGATAGATCAATGGAATAGAATTCAGAGTCCGGATATAGACTCTCATGATTATGGTCAATTGATTTTTAACAAGGGTGCCAAGATAATTCAATGAGGAAAGAAGAGTCTTTTCAACAAATGGTGCTGGGGTATCTACATATACACAAGTAAGAGGATGAAGTTGAACACCTAACTCATACCTCATACCTCATATATCAAAATCAACTTGAAATATATCACAGACCTAAATGTAAAAGCTGAAAATATAAACTCTTAGAGGAAAACAGAGGAGTAAATTTTCATTACATTGGTTTAGATAATGATTTGTAAGATACTATACTAAAAGCACAATTAGTAAAAGAAAAAATTAGGCTTCACTGAAATTAAAATACTTTTGTGCTTCTAACATCAAGAAAGTGAACTTACAAACCAGGAAAAAATGTTTGCAAATCATATAGCTGATGAAGGACTTGTATCTAAAATACATTAAAAACTCTTATAACTCTATAATAAAAGGGCAAATAGCTGAAATTTTTAAAATGGGCAAATAATTTGAATAGAAATTTCTCCAAAGAAGATATGTTAATGGCCAATATGCACTTGAAAAGATGTGTAAAGTTGTTAGTCATTAGGGAAATGCAAATCAAAACCACAATGAGATATCACTTCACTCTTACTATAATGGCTATAATCAAAAAGATAGACCATCAAAAATGTTGGTGAGGATGTAGAGAAATTGGAACCCTCATACATTACTGGTGGGGATATAAAATTGTGCAGTCACTTTGGAAAACAGTTTGATAGTTCCTCAAAAGGTTAAACAGAATTACCATATGACCCAGGAATGCTACTCCTAAGTATCTGAGAGAAACAAAAATATATGCCCATGCAATAACTTGTATATGGATGATCATAGCAGAATTATTCATAATAATAAAATGTAGAAACAACCCAAACATCCATCAAGTGATGAATGGATAAACAAAATGTAGTACTGTTATGCAATTGAATAGTATTTGTCAATAAAAAGGAATAAAGTACTGGTACATGATACAACATAGATGAACCTCAAAAACACTATGTTAAGTGGAAAAAGACCACATATGGTATGATTCCATGTATGTGATGTCCAGATTAGGAAAGTCTATAGAGATAGGAGGCAGTTACCTAGGGCTAGTGGAGGTTGGGGTTGGAAGGAAGAAAGGAAGTGACAGCTGGTGGACACAAGGTTTCTTTTTAGAGTAATGAAAATGTTCTAAAGTTAGATTATGATGATGGTTATACAACTCTATAAATATGCTAAAAACCATTGAATTGTATGCTTTAAATAGGTGAGTTTTCCGCTATGTAAATTATATCTCAATAAAGCTATTTTAAAAAGGAAGAGAAAGAGAGACATAATTTTAACCCCAGTTTAGAAATTAAGAAACAAGAACCCCATGGACGTCACCATCATGGTAGAGTGAGCTTCCCCCATTGAACTCTGCTCCTCTAAGACACAACAAAAAGGACATTCATATTCCAACAGAAGCTATTCACACAACACAGGGGATGTCTGAGGCACCCAGGCAGCCGTACACCCGAGGACTGAGGTGCTGGAATCCCCAGAGTAAGTGGAAGGAGGTAAGAGGAGCTCCCTTCCTTCTCCAAGGACTGCGACCCAGAGACTGAGACCACAAGGCTCTCAGAGGAGGGGGAGGGGCAGCTCGCCACGTGAAAAACGGCACTTTCCAACACCCCTCACAGTCCGAGGGGATCCCCCTACAGAGGGAGCGGAACTATTGTGAGGGTAGTTTCAACAAGCTAGCCCCTCAGGAGAGCAGAGAGAGGCAGCCAGGCGAGAAACCTCTGAGATGGGGGAGGGGAAAGTAAGCACCCCTCACCCCCCAGGCCTTCCCGACGGGTGCTTCAGCACAGCTGCCCTTCAGCTCAGACCCGTCCCCAGAGGCAGCCGCCCCCAGGCGCCTGGGTCCCACCAGCAGGGGCAGCGTGACCAAGCCCCACCCCCACAGACAGTGGCCCCCAGGTGCCCGGGCCCAACCAGCAGTGGCGCCAGCCTGTGCCCCCGCACCAGAGGCAGCAGCAGCTCAGGCCCTACAATGCCATAGCCCCAGCTGCTCTGGCTGGACCAAGCCATGGCCCCAGCTTCCCCTGCTCCACCGTGCCACGGCCCCAGCTCCTTCAGCTTAACCCCCTCCATCTCCCGGCTCCAGCTGCTTCAGCTTGGCCTGTGCTCAGGCTCCAGCTGACTTGGTGCCAGCAACTTCTGGCCAGCGCACTCGAGTTCCAGCTTCTTTGGCCTAGCAGCACTCCAGCTCTCCCTTCTTTGGCCCAGCACATTCCAGTTCCTGCTTCTTTGGCCCAGCAGCACTTCAGCTGCAGCTGCTTCAACCCACCTGCACCCGAGCCCCAGCTGCTTTGGCCCAGCTGCGCTCCAGTCTCAGCTGTTCCCACATTCCAGCTCCAGCTGTTTCCACACTTCCCCCCCAGCAGCCTCCACTCACCCACGCCTCAGATCAACCAGGGTCCGACGAGAGTGCCCGTGGATTGAGGTGGGCCAGAATACGCAGCCCTTGAGCCCCACCCAACGGCAGCAAGAGGAAACTGTGACCATGTATTTTCACTACGAGGAAAAGTAAGCCAACACCGACAGGCACCATGCAAGAATATATTAAATCTCCAGACCAAAAGGGAAATGACAAGCACCCAGAAATCAACCCTGAAAACACAGAAATGTATAACCTTAATGACAGAGAATTCAAAATAGCCATCATAAAAAGCTTAATAAAATACAAGAAAACACAGACAGACAATTCAATGAAATCAGGACTTTCTTCACAAAAGAGATTGAAACTATAAAAAAAAATCAGAAATCTTAGAGATGAAAAACACAATAGGGGAGATAAAGACAAATCTGGAAGCCTTAAGCATCACAGCTGACAATATGGAAGAAAGGATTAGCAATATTGAGGACAGCAATGCAGAAATGCTCCAGATGGAGGAGGAAAGAGAATTAAGACTAAAAAGAAATGAAGAAACTCTCCGAGAAATATCTGACTCAATTGGGAAATCCAACATAAGGATTATAGGTATTCCAGAGGGAGAGGTGAGGAAAAAGGAACAGAGAACTTGTTCAAAGAAATAATGTCTAAGAACTTCCCAAACCCGGGGAAGGAGCTGGAAATACCGGTGAATTAAATCAATAGATCTCCTAAATATATCAACACGAAAAGACCCTCTCCAAGGCATATAAAGCTGGCAAAAGTCAACAACAAAGAAAAAATATTAAAGGCAACTAGACAAAAAATAATAACATACAAAGGATTTCCTATGAGGCTCTCAGCCAATTTCTTGACAGAAACTTTACAGGCTAGGAGAGAGTAGAATGATATATTCAAAATTCTGAAGGACAAAAACTTTCAGCCAAGAATACTCTATCCAGCAAAAATATCTTTCAGATATGATGGAGAAATAATAACTATCCCAGATAAACAAAAGCTAAGGGAACTCGTTGCTACAAGACCCCCACTACAAGAAGTGCTCAAGAAGGCTCTCATCCCTGAGGAAAAAAAGAGAAAGGGGATTCAAAGTTTTAAACAAGGAGGAAAATAGGTCAAGAAAACCAGAAAAATTGCAGTCCTCTATTGAAATAGATTAGCAAACACTTAATTATAAAACCAAAGGTCAAGGGAAGGTAAGCACCAAGCATAAATATAACCTCATCGTGTTAAACATGAACTCACAACACAAGAAGGAATAAGATGTGACAACAATAACATAGAAGGGGAAGAGGGAAGGGATCGAATCGACTTAGTCTAAGGGAATAAGAGGCCATCACAAAATGGACTATCACATCCACGAGATTTTTTATACAAACCTCATGGTAACCACTAACCAAATAATCAGAACAGAATCACACACAATAAAGAAAGAGAAAACTAAGAGAACCCCCATACAGAACTACCAAATTAAATTGGTAGACTGAAACACACAGGACAAGAAACAAAAGAAATGCAAAAGCACTGGGAAAAGAGTGAAAAAATAACGACAACAAGCCCCCATATATCAATAATTACCCTAAATGGAAATAGACTGAACTCTCCAACCAAAAGACACAGAGTGGTGGGATGGATTAAAAAATAGGACCCAAGAATATGCTGCCTCCAGGAAACACATCTCAGCTCTAAAGACAAACAGGCTCAGAGTGAAAGGATGGAAGACAATACTCCAAGCTAAAGGCAAACAAAAGAAAGCAGGTGTTGCCATACTTATATAAGACAAAGTTGACTTCAAGGTAAAACAGGTAATGAGAGACAAAGAGGGCAATATATATAAAAGGGACACTCCACCAAGAAGACATATCACTTTTAAATATATATGCCCCCCATATATATATGAGCACCAAGGTACATAAAACAACTATTAACAAACCTAAAAGGAGATATTAAAAACAACACAATAATAGTAGGGGATCTTAATGCCCCACTCTCATCAATGGACAGATCATCCAGACAGAAAATAAATAAGGAAATAATGGACCTAAATGAAAAACTAGATGAGATGGACTTAATAGACATATACAGAGCACTCCATCCAAACACAGCAGATTACACGTTCTTCTCAAGCACACATGGAACATTCTCAAGAATAGACCATATGTTGGGAAATAAGTCCTGCCTATATAAATTTAAGAAGATTGAAATCATAAAAAGCATCTTTTCAGACCATAATGCCATGTAGTTAGAAATCAACTACAAGGAAAAAAACAGGAAAGTGATAAAGCGGAGACTCAACAACATGCTACCAAACAACCAATGGATCATTGATGTAATTAAAGGAGAAATCAAAGCATATCTGGAGACAAATGAAAATGAAAATACACCATACCAACTCATATGGGAGGCAGCAAAAGCAGTCCTGAGAGGGAAACTCATAGCAATACAGACCCACCTTAACAAACAAGAAAAAGCCCAAATAAGCAACCTCAAACTATGCCTAACAGAATTAGAAAAAGAAAAACAAAGCCTAAATTCAGCAGAAGGAGGGAAATGATAAAAATCAGAGCAGAAATAAATGAAATTGAAATTTAAAAAACAGTAGAAAGGATCAATGAAACAAAGAGCTGGTTCTTTGAGAAGATAAACAAAATTGATAAACCCTTAGCCAGACTCACCAAATAAATAAAATTAGAAATGAAAAAGGGGAAATTACAACAGATACCACAGAAATACAAAAGATTATAAGAGAATACTATGAAAAACTATATGCCAACAAACGGGACAATCTAGAAGAAATGGATAAATTCCTAGACTCATACAACCTCCCAAAACTGAATCAAGAAGAAATAGAGAACCTGAAGGTGAGACCTGAAACTATAAACCTCCTGGAGAAAAATATAGGTAGTACACTACTAGCCATCAGTCATAAAGGGATCTTTTTGAGTTCCAGTCTACTCAGACAAGGGAAACAGAAGAAAAAATAAACAAGTGGGACTTCATCAGATTAAAGAGCTTCTACAAGGCAAATGAAACCAGGATCAAAATGAATAGGGAACCCACGAGCTGGGAAAAAATATTTGCAAACCATATATCTAACAAGGGATTAATCTCCATAATATATAAAGAACTCACACAACTGAATAACAAAAAACAAACAACTGGATCAAAAAATGGGCAGAGGAAATGAACAGACACTTCTCCAAAGAAGATATACAGATGGCCAATAGGCACATGAAAAGATGCTCAACATCACTAATCATCAGGGAAATGCAAATCAAAACCACACTAAGATATCACCTTACACACGTTAGAATGGCTATAATCACCAAGACAAAAAGCAACAAATGCTGGAGAGGCTGTGGAGAAATGGGAACCTTAATCCACTGCTGGTGGGAATGCAAACTGGTGCAGCCTCTATGGAAAACAGTGTGGAGAGTCCTCAAAAAATTAAAAATAGAAATACCTTATGATCCAGCTACCCCACTACTGGGTATCTACACAATGAACCTGAAATCAACAATCCAAAGAGGCTTATGCACCTCTATGTTCATCGCAGCATTATTCACTATAGCCAAGACAGAGAAGCAACCCAAGTGTCCCTCGACTGATGACTGGATAAAGAAGACGTGGTATATATATACCATGGAATACTACTCAGCCATAAAAAAAGACAAAATCGTCTCATTTGCAACAACATGGATGGACCTGGAGGGTATTATGTTAAGTCAAATAAGCCTGAAAGAGAAAGACAAACAGTGCATGATTTCACTCATATGTGGAAGATAAATCAACACACGCCCAGATAGAACTGTTTGGTGGCTACCAGGTGCTAGGTGGGTGGGGGTTGGGCACAAGGGGTGAAGGGATGCACTTATATGGTGACTGATAAACAATAATGTACAAAAAAAATTCACAATAAAGAAAGAAAGAAACAAGAACCCTAACAGGTTCTACTTCTAGAAAGCAGCAGATTTGGATTTGATCCAGGTCGGCCTGGCTTCAGTGCCTGTGTTTCAGTTGAGGTTTTTTGCAAGCAGGAGAATCCAGCTGACTGAGTTAACCTTACCTTCCTGCAAAAGGAAGCAGATGAAGGCGTTTATTAGAAAGCTACTGGATAGCTCACAAAGTTGAAGTGCTGGAGAAGCAGGCCTTATGAGAGAGAAGAATCAGTAAAATCAAGGACCTTAGTAGTGGGATCACGTGGTCAATTTCTCTTCAGTGCTGCCACCAACTCTCCTCCCTTCCCAGAAATGTACGAATGTCCTGTGGGCCTTGTTTGGATTCTTTGTCTAACCTTTTGATAAGGCAGTATGGATTCAAATATCGACAATTCATTGGATCCACATGGGGTAACGGATGGGGTGTTTACCAAGGGAAGGAATACTAAATAGCTCCTCCAGTAGGCTCCGTCTCCTGTACAGCCCCATCTTCTCTACACAGTCCTTGCATCTTTGAGCCCTAGAACAGCCATGTTTATAACAAAATCAAGCAAGTCAACCATTGGGCTGAAATTGTTTAAATAGTTTTGATACTGTTGTGTCACATATTATGTGAAAATAATAGTATTTAAGTATTTAAGTTTACCATGGTGAGGGGCATACTAATACACATTGGAAGCTTCCTGATTATCAGACTCTTTGGATAATAGATTCCTAAAATCAGGCAATAAAGAAGGTCTACCATTCCCAATTTCCCACTATCATTCACTACTGAATGCATTAACACCAGTGATGGCATCATGTAAAAATCACCTTGGCAGATCAAAACAAGCAAAGCTAGTCCAGAGAAGAGAGGGCTGAAAAGATTCGGTAACAGTCACATCCCGAAACTGCACATCCAAATTAAATAAGTCCTTTAAAAAGTCTGATCTCACCACTCTATTTTTTAATCCTAAGACCAGACAGTCTTTAAATAAAAGAAACTAGGTGGTGAGAATCTTGCTGCTTTCAGAATTCAGAGATTTAAATCTGAAAATAATGGCTATATTTTGGTGACCTTAAATACACATTTGAAATCATTTTGTATGTCAGATTGGTATCTCAAAATATCTATATATTTAAAGTATACTAGAGGCACTGCTGATAAAAAATAAAAATACTCATATAAATCAAATTGTTATCTCTAGTTGAATTAGTTTGTAAATACTTAATTTGAGCTTGATGGTTCGTTCTTTCCCACACTTCACTTGTTCCCTTTCCTTTCTTATCTTTCTCTCTCCATTGTCTTTTCCACTTTCCTTATTTATTCATTCATTTAACAAATATTTGTGTATCAGACACTATTCTGGGCATTGGAAATAAAAGAGTGAGAAACATGTTATAATCTCTGTCACCATGAGCTTATAGTCTAGTTGGAAAGAGAAAGACATTAATCAAATAATCAAATGCACACATGTATACATAAATAATTATAACAAAAAGTACAGTTCAGTATGAAAATATAATTTGGGTTACCTAATCTAGCCCGGGGAACCAGGAAGGCTGTTTGAGGAATGGGATTTGTGCTGAGACCTGAAGTACGAAGGAGTTAAGTAGGCAAGTGGGAAGCTCGCATGTGTGAGAGGAGATGGAAAGTCATTTCAGACAGAGGGAACAGCATGTACAAAGATGCTGATGCCAAAGAGAACAAGCTTTCTTTGAGGGCCAGAAAGAAAGGCAGTGTGGCTAAAAGTTAGAGGATGAAAGGAAGAGAGGACTAAGATGAATTTGGGGAGGGAGGCCAGGAGAAAGATCATGAGGGCACTGGAAAGCCCTGGAAGATTTTAAACAGGGAAGAGAAAAGATCAGACTTGCATTTAAAAATCTCTGTTTGGTGAAGACTACATTGGAAGAAAGCAGGAACAGATGCAGAGGAAAACAATTGGTGGCTACAGCAGTAGGCCAGATGACAAGTGACAGAGATTTGGATTTCAATTTGTTTGTTTCCACTCTAAATCCCTTTGGTCAACTTGCTGAACTCTTTAGAACTTTATTTTTCTTATCTGTAAAATGGGAATAAAAATACTTCTTCAATAAGGTGTCTGTGAAGACTGAGATGTAAGTTATGGAAAGTATTTACCATGCCACATAGTGCAGTAAGTCTTTTATCACTATAAAATATTACTTTTTTATCTCTAATAATATTCCTTATTCTGAAGTCTACTTTGTCATTAATATAGCTATTCCTTTCCTTCTGACTAGTGTAAACATGGTCTTTTTTTATCCTTATGTCTTATCAATGTCTTCATATTTAAAATGGATTTCTTGTCAATTTCTCTTTGGTTCCCCTCCACTCAATATCTGTGGTCAGAAAACTTGCTCCAGATAGAAAGTCAAGACAAGACAGGGCTCACCTCCTTGGTTTCCTTTCTTTCACCATCACAGTCCTACACTGTTGTTCAGCGTCTTTAAACAGTGGTTTCCTGTATTTTGTCCTGTTTTCTAGCAGGAGGTTAAGTCCTACCCTTGTTACATCATGCATCTGGACATGGAAGTAATATGAGACTTCCATGTGAGTGAGTGAGACGGAGACTTGAATGATGATCTTATATTATAACTTAAGCATAAGTTGCATCTTATATTTTAACTTAAGCATAACCAGTATTTTTTTTACCTTGAATTTCTACAATATCTTGCATACCTACTAATAACTAACAATATAATTAAAGTTATCTCCTACGTAGTTTAAGCTTCCAATACTATCCAGTACCATCCATTTGATATTGACATGACATTCTCACAATGGCTTCAGAATTCTGAAACTTCTAAAATAAACATCATAAAACAAAATAGTTATTCTGGTGAAAAAAAAAATCCCATAAAAATCTTAAAGTAGAATGTTACACAGTATTAAAAAGTTAGTGTGTGGGCCCCAAATATATAAAATTGATATCTGAGGAACCATCAAAATCTTCTTAGAAGACAAGTTACTTACAAAGCATTTTATTAACAGCATTTGCTACTTGATGTTTAATAATCCAGTTCCTCAAATATTATATATTACCAGAATTAATGTCAATGAAAATAGTTAGTGCCTAGTATGCAATCTTTCCCTGTTTTTATTTTATGCTATTTCTGTAACCTCTTGAGGTAGGTTCAAAACCTTTAGTGTAGAGGGCCAGAGAGGGCAATTTTAGCACTAATCTTGTAAAATAGGCAATATTCCCAGCTAATTCACGCTGGCTATCCAGAGAAGGAAATCTGCTGTCTGCCAGATGAGAGTCCCCGGGCAGAATGGGTACGTGATTGTGAGTGGTTAAACCCATGTTTACTTATTCTGACTTAGATGAGCCACGGGCAGTTCTCAGGAATCTCGTGAGCAGACAGGCTCAGTGAAATTTCTTTCTTTTCCAACTAAATGCAGACCATTGCAATTGCATCTTTGGTCTATGGAATAAACTCTTGCCAAACTCATTCCAATCCTTTCACCAAAATGAAACTGACTAACTCACACATTGTTTTGCTCCTGATTAGTGTTTCTTTCATCGTTATGTAGTTTTTCTCGTTCTGATACCTTTAACCTAAGGAGAGGACTCAGTGACCAGAGCAGATGGAAATAGCAACTGGTGGAAAATTGATTTCTCTTGGCCAAACTCCACCTGTGCCCTTGATGGAGCTTACTCTGGTGTTCACGAACGTGCAAACGTCATTGGCCTGTTTCATTCTTAACTCATTACTATCAAACAAATATGAAAACTCTTCTGATTTGGCTTGATGACCAGAGGAATTCAATAAAGCACATTGTATTAGATTCCTGTGGCTGCCATAACAGAGTACCACAAAGTGGGCAGTTTAAAATAACATAAATCTATTTTCTCATAGTTTTGGAGGATGGAAGTGTGAAATCAAGATGTTGGCAGGATCATGCTCTCTCTGAAGGCTCTAGGTGAGGACCCTTCCTTGCCCCTTCCCTCTTCTGGTGGTTGCAACAATCGTTAATCCTTGGTGTCTCTTGGTTTGCAATTTCTGTCTCTGTCATCACATGCCATTCTCTGTGTATCTGTCTCTGTGTCGCTTCTCCTCTTCTTAAAAGGACTCCAGTCTAATTGGATTAAAGGTCCACTCTACTCATGTATGGCCTCGTCTTAAATAATTACATCTGTAATGACCCTATTTCCAAATAAGGTAATTATCTGAGGTTCTGAGGCTGAGGAGTTCAACATATCTTTTTATGGGACACAATTCAACCTATGTCACATATAAAATCTTCCAAACTCTGACATCTATCAATATTGTTATTTTTCTCTTAAAAGTTTTGTTTTTTTCCAAAATGCAAATGTTAATTATCATACTATATACATAAGCATGCATTTACCTATAAACTACTATTATTCTCATGCTAATATATTCAATTTCACTTATTCTTTGCTGATTCAATGTGGTTTGCTAGACTGAAAATCTCAAGGAATTGAGTCTTTTCAAAGAGCTGCGTTTTCATTCATAACTGGGCCAAAGTTGCTCATTTCGTTTTCTTCTTTTCTCCCCTTCTCTTATCTCTCAAATCTCTCATTAGGAGCTCAGTTCTTATTTTCTGTCATTTTTCTGTGTTCAGGTATTTCCCTATAATAATTTTCCAGTGAACTGTACCTTTTAAATGTGTGCCTGTAGAGTGCTTTGGAGACAGATAAAGCTAGAATTTGATGTGATCGTGATAAAGATAAGGTCTTTTCCAAGCCTTTTTTGCAACATCTTATCTAGGAAAGAAGTAAAAAATTATCCAAGCTGGGATCTCATTCACTCTATAACTTAAACACAAATCCTCTCTTCATTCAATACTTAATATCTTATTTCTACTCTCTTAAAACCCACACTTATGTCTACAACAGCCATCTGAGATGATAGTCTGCAGTGGAAGTAAGAGAAGACAATGTGGGCATTTAGACATTTCCTTTTTTTTCTTGTATAGTGTCTCAGTTTTGGCATTTTGTGTTGTTTGTGTGTCTGTGGGGATCCATTGTTGTTGTCATTTTTGTCAATGAATGATGGATGGCTATAGGAGATTGAGTCCCAAAGGTAATAGGATAAGCCAGAATTTTTTTCACCATGAGGAAGTTTCTTTGAGATGATATCTCTAGCAGAACTTCAAACCTCACCTCGAAGACCGCGTGGGGAATATTAGCCAAGTGTGAAGGGGGAGTGAAAATAACTAATGGTGTTTCTTTCTTCTCTGTTGTTTTTTGATTCACATTTTCCCCCAACTCCCCTGATAAATGCCCTACGGTGGTTCTACTTTGCATTTTAAGTAAAATCCAAAAATGCATACATGATATCTTGATCTGGTGCTTCTATCTAATCTCTCTCATGCCCCTGCCCCCTTATTGATCTGCTGCAGCCGCCCAGGTGCCCTTCTCTTCCTTAAATCACTGAGCTTTTCCCTTCTTACTGCCTTTATTCTTGCTTTTATTTGGAGCCTAAGCCCCTCTTTCTTGGATTTTTATGACACAGGTCAAATATCACCTCCCACCCCAACTGTCAACTGCATCAGTCTGTACCACATTACCCTTTTAAATTTCATTGGTTGGGGGCTGGTCCGGTGGCGCAAGTGGTTAAGTGCACGCATTCCACTGCAGCAGCCCTGGGTTCGTAGGTTCGGATCCCGGGCGCGCACAGACACACTGCCTGGCAGGCCATGCTGTGGCGGCGTCCCATATAAAGTGGAGGAAGATGGGCACGGATGTTAGCCCAGGGCTGGTTTTCCTCAGCAAAAACAGAGGAGGATTGGTAGATGTTAGCACAGGGCTGATCTCCTCACCAAAAAAAAAAAAAAATTTCACTGGTCACTAATCTTATCCATTAGAATATGAGCTACAAGAGAGTGGAGATCTTCTGTGACTCGGTTGTTGCTATATTTTCTCAGCTCTGAGCTGAATATGTAGTACTGAATGGGTTCTCAAAAACGTTTTCTGAAAAACTAAATGTGTGTTCCCCCTTTCTCCTTCCTATAATAGTGAGGCATGGGGTAGTTTGCACCCATGTGTGAACAGAATAAAATTAAAACTTTCCCAGTAAGAATTGGAAAGAGGTTATTTTTCACTCTGCTTTACCTCAATCTTAGGATATAAAAAAGACAATGAAAAAAGAATTACAAACCTATATCCAGACCTGGACTTGAGAGAGGCAAGGGTGCCTAGCACGCAGAATTTAAGGAGGCTCTTTCTCTCGGGGCTGTGCAAGTGGTGACTCGGTAACTGGGCCACCCTGAGAGTGAGTGCCTCCTTAAATTGTGTGCCCTGGTTGCCTCAGTTGCTTTCTCTTAGCCCTGACCTGTGTCTTTACTAAGGGTTCTTTGGGAGCTTAAAAGTTGCTACATAGAGTCAGGTTACATTTTCTTTATTTAGAAGTAGGGTTGCCCAATAAAAACACAGACCACCCAGTTAAATCTGGCTTTCAGACTAACAACAAATATTCCTTTTAGTATAAATACGTTGCGATTATTGCAAGGGACATGGTTATACTAAAAAATTACTTGGTGTTTATCTGAAATTCAAATTTAACCATGCATCCTAAATGTTTATTTGCTAAATCTGACCACACCTACTTGGAAGATTTCTAGGGGTAATAATCTCATGACAGTCTTGTGCTGGCAGATTTCACCTCAACAATGACCTCATAGAGGGAAGTCTCATTTGTTCCATGAAGTAGCATCGAAATAATGAAATGCTGGTTTGAGAGTCTCACAAGTCATTGCTACACTGTTCTCATCTTTCCAGCCCTCTCATTTTTCTTTGCAATAAGAACATATCAGATCAAGTAAACATTACCACTCAAAGCTTTCATAAAATATTGAACATTTAATTTGAGTTTCTCAGTGCAGCCAAGCCTGCTTTAACCGTTTGAAAATTTTGTATATTTACTAATAACCAGTTCCCCAGAGGTCTGTGCTGGAGAGCCTGGGAGAGGACTGAGTAGACCTCTTTCTCCACGACAGTCTTCCTAAGAGAGTTAAAAATATGCCAGATATGCAGCTTGTTAATACAGCCGTCTTTAATATAGACTGCATTTTAGTTCCTGGAAAGAGAGTAATGCCCGTTTGGCTTGAAAGAGAGGATTTTGGTTGGACTAGGGTACTTTCCTTATTTTCTTCTTTGGCTATCACCTTACTGAACCTTTCTCAGAGCAAGAAATGAGTATGTGAAGGTGGAGGAATCCAATTCGGCAACATCGGATAGGAAGATGCATCCAGGGTAATTGAATAGCCACAAGATGAATTATCTATGATTGGAAAAGAGAAGGGATTTATCAAAAGACAATGTGTTAACAAAATCTAAATAGCAGAACCAATAATCTACTATCTCGTAGTCAAAGATTAAAACTGCTGGTTATCATAGGATGAACAAAGTAACACACACAGTTATAAGGAAGATAGAAATATCTTAGATACATCAGCATCTGTATGGTCACTTATCTGCATGCTACAGAGATGGTTGTAGTGTCAAGTAGGGTATTACATTATTTTAGTGGTTTCAAACCTTGCTGAAATATCAGAGCCAATAGATATATTGAGGTAAACTCTCCTGGGCTTTTACTCTGGGAATCTGTGTTTTAAGTCTTCCTAAGGAATTCTGATAGGGTATATTTGGGGGTACAGCCACACATATTTATTTAATCACTGACTCAACAAGTACCAGAAAGCTTATTAAGTACTAAAACTATTCTAGTTTTTTTTTTTTCCCTTCAGGTTCTGGCTCTCATAACCTTTCATTCTAGTGGAGAGAGAACAAACAAATAAATAAACAAGCAAAGTAAAAACTAAATAAATAATATGTCAAATAGTGATAAGTGCTATAGAGGAAAATAAAATAGAGTACGGAGGGAGAGTGTGTGCTTGGTGGAGGAAAGTGGATGCTATTTTAAATATGGTGATCATGAAAGCCTCTGAGATGAGACCAGAATAAAAAGAGCAGTCCAGATACAGAGAACATTCCTAACACTCTGAGGCAGGAATGGGTTTCAGGAAGGTCCATAGAGGAGTAGGGAGGCCAATGTGGCTGGGGAGTCAGTGAGCAAGGAAGGGGATGGTGGAAGATGAGGTCCAAGAGGTATCCATGGATCAGATACCCAGGACCCTGCAGACAGTGGTAATGAGGTTAGATTTTACACTATGGATAATAGAAAGCCGTTGCAGGGCTTAGAGCAGAGAAATGATTAGATCAGATTTTAAAGTCTCTTTCTGGTTGTGGAAAATATGGATACACAGTTACATGGCCATGTAGTTGTAGTTATGTAGGTGGTAGGAGTGGTGGAAGTGAGAAGTGGTTGGATTCAAGATATATTTTTGAAGATGGAGAGTCAATAGAATTTGCTGATTAATTGATTATGGGTTGTGAGAGAAAGGCAAGCTTTCAAAATGACTTTAAATCTTTGGTATGATAACTTGATCAATGGAGATACCAGTTGCTAGGTTGGTGAACTCTTTGGAAGTAGCAAGTGTTGGTGTTAAGAGATTTGGAGTTTGTTTTGAACATATTAAGTTTGAAATGCCTCTAAGACACCCAAAGAGAGATGTTAAATAGGCAGTTAGACCATAGAGAGTCAGTTTTAAGGGAATATTTCAATACTGGAGATATGAATTTGGGAATCATCAACATATAGATTGTCTTTAAGCCATGAGATTAATTGAATCACCCAAGGAGTTACTGTAAGTGGAGAAGAAAAGAGGAATAAGATCAAGCCTTGCAGTGGCTAAAAAAGTCAAAATTTAGAAGTTAGATGAGACAGATCCAATGTTACTATTTCTCAAGAGGTACTATTAGCATTTGGGGTTGAAGGATACTTTACCATGTAAGACAAACGTGAGGATTATAGGATGTTTAGCATCCTTGGATCCACTCACTAAATACCAATGTCACCTCCCAGTCATTGTGACAGCAAATACATCCCCCACATATTTGGAAACCACTCCAGAGGTATATACTGGTAAAAACCCCTCAACTATATGGTTATTGAAATCATTAACTAGCTTCATATATCCACTCTAATTATAAGATTTTTTTTTAGGGATTAAGAGTTACAAATATACTTGGATTGGAAAAGTGCCTATTATGAAGGGTTATGGTATTAGGGAATGTAAAAATTTGTTTTGCTAACAATCTCCTAGGGCCAAGAAAATACAGCAAGCTCAAAAAATCAGTAAATCCACTTTTACCATTTTGCTGCTTAACCAGGATTAACTGATTAATTGATTCTCATAGTATCCTTTGTAAAGCATTCGATTTTTGCTCAAAGCATAATCAATACTGGATTAGTAAACTAATTTTGGTAATCTAGCACACTTCTCAGCATCCCACCCTCACGCTGGAATTATATGATCAGGTATTTTTGTTCCCAAATCTGTTTATATAAATTGTCCGTGAGCCAGCCCTGATGGCCTGGTGGTTGAAGTTCAGCGCTCTCACCTCTTCAGCGGCCTGGGTTCGTTTCTTGCTTGAGGAACCACACCATCCATCTGTCAGTAGCCATGCTGTGGTGGTGGCTCACATAGAAGAACTAGAAGGACTTACAACTAGGATATACAATAACGCACTGGGTCTTTGGGGAGGGAAAAAAAAAAAGACGAAGATTGGCAACAGATGTTAGTTCAGGGGAAATATTTCCCTGCAAAAAAAAAAAAAAAATTGTCCATGATGTTGTAGTACACTTTTTAATTTGGCATTATATACATGCAAAAGAGATGATATACAGTCGTTATTTCAAAAATCTCTATTTTGTGGTGCACTAGTTCCATGGGATAGTATCCATTCACTCATTTCTGGGGTAATAGTAATGTTCTTTACGTGTATCTTGATAGGGGTTTGGGTTACCAGGTGTATGCGTTTGTCAAAACCCCCAACTCCAGAATTAACTACTGTTTTGGGTTTTTTTCCACCACAGGTGGAAATTTCTTATTCTATAATTTCATATAAATTGCATCACACAGTATGAACTCTTTTGTGGAAGGCTTCTTTCACTCAACGTGATGTTTTTGAGATTCGTGGATGAGGTTTTAAGATTCATTGAGTGCCTCAATAGTTTATTACTTTTTATTGCTGAGTAGTATTTTGCTGTGTATATAAACCACAATTTCTTTATCCATTCTCCTTTTGATGGACATCTGAGCTGTTTCCGTTTTGGGGCTATTTTAAATAAAGCTGCTGCAAGCATTTCTGTACATATCTTTTTGTGAACATGTATTTTTATTTCTCTTGGGAAAATACCTAGTTGAATTATTGGTCCACAGGGTAGGTATATATTTGGTTTTATAGGAAATTTCCAGAATTGTTTCCAAAGTAATCGTATTATTTTACATTTCCACCCAAAACTTTGGAAAGTTCCGATTGTTCCGCATCTTGACCAATACTTGTTGTTGTCAGTCTTTTTAATTTTAACCATTCTGGTGGGCATGCAATGGTATTTCACTGTGGTTTTTATTGGCTTTTCCCCAATAACTGTTGATGCTGAGGACTTTTTCAAATGCTTACTGGCCATTCATATACCTTGTTTTCAATGAAGTATCTATTTAAAACGTTTTCCCACAGAAATCTCTTCTGCAGCTATTTAAATGCTGAGTTGCTATAATAAATTTGCCTTAGACTAGTTACTTGTCAGTCAATATTGAGGCAAGTTTGTATATATAATACCCAGTAGTCAAGGCGAAAGTTATTTATGGTATGTGTTTAAAAATATATATAATTTCATAAGCACTTTTTTCTCTACTGACTAAGTAAATTAAGCTGATTTTCATTAATAGTTAATTTGCTGTAGTTCTGAAGAATGATATTGATATTAGTCAATATATATAATTTTTATGGATTTTAATTGTGAAAAAATAGAACGCCCAAATCACTTATCATAATGTCCTACTTAAGTACACTAGACTGTTAACTTATTTCATTTTTCTACTACTACTGATATAAAAATATTTGAACTTTGAGAAACAGCATCCAGCATACTTTGTTCTGATAAAATACTTTAAGTCCGATTTGGTTTGCTTCATTCACCAACTAAAAATGTATATAAATAGTGATATTCAGTGAAAATTTCATGTGAAAATCAATTTATAAGAAACACGTAACTGGATATGTTCCTGAGTGGGTATGTTACACTTTTCATTACAGAGAAGAGATAATAACAAAGTGTCAAGAAACCCAATCCGTCTCCACTGTGCAGTCAGAGAGATCAGTAAATGGCCCTCTACTTTCAAGAACCTGAGGTAACACACAAAATACATATTCAGATAATAAGAGACCAGAACCCAGTTTGTTCATCCTCATGGAACAAATAAATATAGTCTCTGAATTTGAATTTTAATTGGAGATTTTTTGGTCATTGGAGATTTTTATTTTCCTAAGTACATTTTTGACCTCACAAATACGATAATATTCACATAATTTAAAGGAATATAAAAGATGAAACAAGGTATTCACCTCAAACTTTGGTCAGCAACCATTTACCCACAAGCCTTTCCAGACAATAAAACAGTAATTTGTAAAATAAGGTGTTTCGTCATTGGGTTCACATGTCCAAAACAAAAAGCGTTTTAATAATCCTTCGTGGGCAGTCAGTTTTCCTCATGTTAAACCTACAGTCAATCTGCCTTGGGCACGCTGTTTGAACAAAATTACCCACTACAAGTCCAAACAGCTCCCCACTCTACATAATAACACCATTTTATAACTGGCATTGGCTGTAATAAATCTACCTTGGAACAGTTAGCATGTCAGTCAGTATTGAGAGAAGGTCGTGCCCAGCAGTCAAAGAGAAGGCTCCTTGCAATATAAGATCTGAAGTCTTTTATGAGACCTTTTAATCAATATCCTAATGTGTACTGAAAGAGGCTTAAGCTGAAGTAAATAAAATAGGTGGTTGTTATTCTTTGTGTTTGTTTTTGGTTTGTTTTCATTTGTTGTTGGTAGAATATAAAGGAAACCTTCTTGATTTTCCTAAAAATGTTAGAGTGAAATTAATAGAAGCAATGTAATTATGCAGTTACAGAACAGATGAATTTTACAGATAAGCTGTTACAAGCAACCTAGGACACTTGAATGCCTTTTTCCCATGTGTACTTAGTGACGATGTTTGGCTGTCAATTCAACGATGGATTTATGAGAAATCACATTGCTTAGATCTCATTATTCTGCACATACTCCGCTCTTCTGACATTGCTAACTAGCTGATCAGCCTATAGGTCAGAGAGGGATAAATGATAATATTATGTAGGACAGAGTCAACAAATTATGACCCCCCCCCCCCGGCCAAATGTGGCCTCCTAGCCACATGCTTTTGCAAATAAAGTTTTATTGGAATAGCCATACCCATCTAGTCACTTATTGTTTGTGACTTCTGTTGCATTGCGAGAGCAGAGTTGAACAGTCCCAAGAGAGCCCCTCTTGTCCACAAACTCTAAAAGATTTACTTTCTAGCTCTTTGCAGAAAAAGTTTATTGACCCTTGGTGTAGGGTGATAATATTTCCCCTTCAGGAGGATTATACTCCAGCAATTCCTTCCTCGAAGATGTCCAAGAAACTATCTTCGGAAAGGGGATGTCTATGTCAAAATGAATACATTATATCTATCTTGGGGGACCATTACTCCAGACACTTTTAGGCTTCCCTCATGTCTGGTCTTATGATCTGCATCAATAAAAACTGCACCTTCCCTGCACATACAGTTTTAGTCGGGAATATGACTTTCAGAATAAATACTAAATTCTCAGTGTGTCTTACAGCTTGATTTGACGGGGAGACCAGCTTCTGACCAAAGGTTATAAGCACACATTATGGATACAATTTCTGTTAAGTTTGGGACATTCATTTCTCTTTTACTTGTGTCTTTTCTGCTGGTTGGAAACATGGACATTATGCTGAGTCCAGCAACCTCCTTGGACCTTGCTAACAAGGAACAGACCATCAGGAGGATGGAGTAAAAATCTTTGAGCTTCTTGGATTCTTAGCAAGCAGAGATTGCCATACCAGCTCTGAACTATTGATCCTAGATCGTTTTTTTAAACATAGCAGGTTAAAGCCATGTAGATCTAAGCCATTGCTCATTTGGATTTTGAATTTCATGCTGCTATTCCCAATACCTTTATCAATTAAAAAAATGGTGGTTGGAAAGGAATTCTTAGTATGTGTAGTGGACACTTGTCGGGTCTGCACTTTGGTCTTCTTTTCTGGCATTTCTTTCCTCTTTCCTCTCCATCTACATGAATACAGTGGGGGAGCATTTATAATTATAAATTGAGACTCCCCCTTACTAGTCAGAGTTGATGGGACCAAAAGCGGGCAAAAGACCCCAATGTGTCCAAACAGTCTCTTGTCTGAGAATTGTTTCTACTGAGGAACTGGGAAGCCACTGATGACCATGTTTTCTGATATCTGGATCTGGAGTAGGGGGGCAGAGAAAGTCTATATGAAAAAAGGAATTTTTAACAATGTAATTTTATAATAGCACCTATAAGAGGAAAAATCTCGGGAACTCGAAATCCTTGCTTTCAGTTCATTCATCCCATTTCTTTCTCATGGTACCATGAGACACACTCATCTTTAGCGGGTAAAATTGTTCATTTACCAACTCAAAATTGAGAAGAGATTTAACTTTCTGTATTGTTTTCCTATATCTAAAATTAAATTCTGTTTTGAGGCCCCTTCTTGCCAGCTCATAGAAACTTAATTTCAGACAATTCAAGGTTTCCCAATTCCCTTTCTCTGGGGTTGCTTCTCACTTCCTGGAGTTTTCCGTAGTATGAAGAGTTGGAGACGTTGATTTGATAGTCATCATCTTCAATCCACATTGAAATATGCCTAAACAGTGCCACTCTTAAATTTAAGGATTGGTGTATCAATTGCCCCATATTCCCTTTGTAGCAAATTGTATATCCACCATCATTGAGTTGAACCAAACCTATCATAGTGTTATTTGGTTTTTAATCCAAAACATTCTCTTGGGACAATGAGCATTATACATTTTACTAATCCACCGCTTCTTAAATTCTGATGGGCATGATCTCGGTATCTTGCTAAAATGCAGAATCTGATTCAGTAATTATGAGGTGGGGCTGAGTTCCTGAATTTCTAACAAGCTCCCAGGCGATACTCATTCTGATAGTTCATGGACCACAATTGGAGTAGCAATGTATAAACTATATATAAACATGAAACTTCCTTTTATGTGTTTTATATCTTATTGTATACCTCTTTGTTTGGGCTTCTTAATTAATATGTCTCAGTTCCTCTATATAGACCATTCAATATCTTTTTTATAAACTGTAACTTTTGTTTTCATTTTTCCGTTACAAGCTGAAAGCATCTACATTTTAAGTAATGTATTTTTTTAATCTTCTTATTTACCATGCTTTATGATGTCTTTTGGCAGACAGTAGAACACTGCACTAAGTCAAGATGAATATATTCAAGTATAGAGTCTACTGTACTCAAAATATGTCCTTGAGTTAAATTCACTTCTTGAGTCTATTTTCCACTTTTTGGCAGCAATATCTGCCCTACTTACTCCCACAGTGTTGTAAGGCTATGAAACGGAATAGTAGACACACGAATGTGCTTTCAAAGAAAAAAAAAAAGGGGGGCCATCGAGGGGCCGGCCAGGTGGCACAGTGGTTAAGTTCGTGCGCTCCGCTCTGGTGGCTCGGAGTTCACAGGTTCAAGTCCCGGGCACAGACATATGCACCACTAATCAAGTCATGCTGTGGCGGCATCCCACATAAATAGAGGAAGATGGGCATGGATGTTAGCCCAGGACCAATCTTCCTCAGCAAAAAGAGGAGGATTGGCAACAGATGTTAGCCCAGGGCTAATCTTCCTCACACACACACACAAAACATGCCATTGAATCACACTTATTGACCCTCTTTGGCAGTTGGCAGCTGTCCATTTCCAGCCATTTTCACTGCTCCTACTGTGACCCCAGAGTGTTGGAAATCTTGCTCATGAAAATACCTGAGCTATGTCTTCCTTTGTGATTTCAGACACAGTCACCACCGATATCTTATTTAGATGAGCTCCAGTTTGTGTAGACAGCCCAATAAATGGTTTATTTATTCTGAATCTTTCCTCTGGGAATTTTCTTTTGAACTGCAGCCTAACATCTCGCTTCAAAGGGGGCAAGGAAAACATCAGCTACTGAAAGTCACTGCAGTTTTATGTGTAGCTTAAAAACACCGCATCTGGTGTGTATAGAAACACATCTGTCCGTGCAACTGTCAAAGTGGGGTCATGCTCTTTACATGCAGAAATAGCTTCACTTACTAGGCTCCATGTGGCACCGTCTGGTATTCCCAGGGTTAGGGAACAGTAGCCACAAGCGCTCTTTCTTTTACAATATCTGCCTTGTGATGCTAAAGATTCTATATTAAAGTGAAGCAAATGTAGGTTTGTATATCCTTACTTCCAAATCAGTTATTGCTGCTCAAGTCTGATAAACCACACTTCTAAAGCCGGGCCAAGTAGATAAATAATCAAAGCAATACCAGACATGCAGACGCTCTTCTCCTCTGCCTGCCACATCAGAGAGGAATATGGCTAAAGCCCTTCTGATGGTTTGGTTCAATTTTAAAGGTACAGCTTTCTCAGCCCCGTTATAAGACAGAGATGAGAAAATGTCATCTGATCCAGAAACTAGAGTTCTAGCTACATTTTTTGATCAGGAATGAAGAGGGAGGAGGGCCTCTGGGGTGTGGTTCAGTAACACAGAGAATAGTCATTTTCAGCACTAAACGCCCTACAGCTGCATCAGCGATGCCTTGGGCAAGGCGAAACATCTGGCACAGATGTCACAGAGGCGACTGCTGCTGCTGGTACTTTGCAGGCAGCCTCTAGATCCTTCCTTCCTAATCTGGGGAAGTCACAAACTCACCAGGATTCACCAAAGATTCTTTAGAGGTTTTCATCAATTTCTCTAATTATGCACTACCACACCTGCCATTGATTTTGTATTGTTCTCAAAATATGATCTATGTTGATAGATTTAGATTTCAAACTACCCATTGTCATATGAGTTCCCTGCCATTCTTAATTTGCTCTTTCATTTATTCAAAGGATATTCATTGAGGGCCAATATTCCTATATTTATGGTTGAGATAGTATAGATCTGAACGTATGAAGATAAAGAAAACAGACAAGATTCCTGCCTAGAGGAGCAGTGTACACACATCCCAGGGAACTCAGACAACTCTCCCTCCAAGGTGATATTTTCAAGCAGGCTGACCACTTCTTTTCTCTGAACCAGGCGTAAAGTTGTTGTGAGTGCTCCTTTTGAGGCCTAGTCTATATCTAGCCTGTCAAATTCTGCAGACATGTGGGCTCATTCAAGCCTCTGGCCACATATTTTTAAGATATTTTCAACTCGTTCTCCACCTAATGGTCCAATATGTACTCTGGGAACCCTGCAGTGCAGAACTGCTTGTGTAACAAGCCCCAGGGACCTCTAGAACAGAAATGTCTGGTATGGATCAATGGTACCTCCATTCCCTACTCCTTTGTCCATGGCAGACATTGGTGATAGTTTAGAATACATTTTCTCACTGAACTTTAGCACTGCCTTTGACTCATTCTCAATATACTGGTCCAGGCAGGCAAATAAATCAGTCAGTACTGACCCAAGAGGAAATCTATTTGTTAGCCTTGCTTGGAATTTGCAACGTCTACTCTTACTCCTCGGATGGCCCCATTGATTTGCATCCATAGCTATGTATTCATGGTGCGCATAGATACAGAACCCCATAAGATCACCCAGGTCTTATTCATTTGGATCCCATCAGGCCCCATTGTTGTCAGCATCTATTGACTTCATCTTAGAATAAATCCAATTTGTGTAAATTCCATCCGTAGCCACAACTTCCACAATCTCAAGTCCTTTTAAACCTTGGTCTTACACTCTCACTCAAGAATCTCCAGCCTTCATTAGTCACAGTGTACCAGCTGGTCAAACAAATAACACCAAATTAGTTTAATTATTGTTCACATCACAATTTAATACAGGTTGAAGGGGCGTATTGGAGGGGAGGGCCTCTACTCCATAAAATTATTCAGAGACCCAAGTCCTTTCAACCAAAGAACATTGTTATTTTCCAAGGTCTCAGGGTCATCTACCAGGTCCCCTCCATTAAGCCAGTGATAAAAGAGAAAGAATGTGGGGAATCATACACATTATTTTTTAGTGTTGAGGCCGGGAAGTGGCATGCATCATTTCCACTGCATTTTACTCATTTAATTGCAAGAGATACTAAGAAATAGTGACTAATAATTAGACTAAACTAGGCAGGCTATGCTTGGTGACAAGTAAATCCACAGATTCTTGATATAAGAGAAGTTCATTTCCCATTTTCACAAATTCTAATTCAGTTGGATCAACCTAAAAGCAGTTCTAGCAACACTCTAGGGCAATTTGCCTCCATGCAGTGACTCAGGATCCAGGATGCTTCATCTTGTGGATCTACATCATAGTCTCCATGGTTACTGCCAGAGGGAAAGAGAAGACAAAGATATACACCAGGTTTAAATGCCTCAAACTGAGAAGCAACACACCTCACTGTGCCCACATTTTTGGCTAGAAATAGTCACATGACCCCACCTAACTGCACAGGGACTTATAAGAAGGTCTTCACGTGTACCCAGGAAGGAGAGGAGAATTAGACATGGTGGTCACTAGCTGTCTCTGCCACATGTGATCTAAATGTGTCCTTAGGAGGAGACAGAAATAGCATGTGGTAAACACATAGCATTGTTTTAGCCACAAGACATCACTCTCCCCCTCCTCTCAGAATGTCCTAGAAGACCTTGGGCCCTCTCTTATTCAAATATAATTTTAATATACACCAAATGCTGATTGAAAGGTAATTAGAATGTAATTTTTTAAAGAAACTAATATTACATGATTTTTTGAAAAGTGCTTTTATTTTCAAGCATATCCTGGTTTCAGATTGCTGTTTGAAGGTATACATCACAGAGGAATTTCTTGGTCAAAAATGAGAAAAATCTAACTTGAACAGTCATTTAACAAAGGGATTTTATTGGCTCACATAGTTGAAAGATCTTGGCAAGGCTGGATCCAGGTGCATAAATGATATTGTCGTGAATTTGTGCCTCACCCACTTCCAGCCCTGTTTTCCTTCTGCAGGCTTTATTCTCAAATAAGCTGTTCTCAAGTTGTGGCAAGACAGCTACCAGCAGCTCCTGGGAGCCCCCGGGGAAAGAGAGTGTGTCTGTCTCAGTGATTATAACAAGAGTCAAGGAGACATTGCTCACTGGACTGCATTGGGGTAGTTGTCCATTCATTTAACCAATTCAAGGGATAATGGAATTGGCTAGGTTTGACATCAGGTGTTATGTCATCCCCATCTAAGCTGCAAAATAAAGATGAGAGATGAGTAGTTTCCCAAAGGAAGACCTGATTGTTGTTACCAGAAAACAGAACCAAAAATACCCACACAGTTTCCCACTGTGTGACACAAACAGGAAGAGATTGCCTTGCTGCCTAATTAGGGCCTCATGGTGACTTTGCCCTAAAAATTCACTGTGGCCCAGAGTCTGATCGTTAGATTTGCAGATCTAAAAACCTAATTTGTTAGTGCAGCCGGGGACATTTGGTCTCTGGGATAATGGCTTGTGCCAGCCCAACTCATAGGGACTGACACATAAACTAGAACTCTAGCTTATTAATTGTCCCTAAGAAATATAACTTCTTGGTTGACCAGAACATTTGAGCTACACTGACCAGCTCCTTGTATAAAGCTACCTGGGAAAAATAAATTAAAACCAGTAGGATATTAGATGAGCATGAAGTCATACTCAGGGGAATTAGTTATATAAGGACGTACTGTGACATGTAACTATTATTGCTCAATAAATGCATTCCAGGGGTGGTGGAACACCTGCAGAGAAGGCTGTCACTCAAATCAGCTCATCTACACACTCCTCTCCATGCCCCCATAAGTTCTGGGCGACTATTACTAAGTTTTGCCCTTCTGACATTTTAATTCCTCACATTGCATTTTCACAAGGACCATTTCCTTCCATCGACACCTTATTTAACCGAAATGTCTTTATTTGCTTCTTGATTAGGTAGCAGTTCATTGATGATTACTATGTCTTGATTTAGTTAGGCACAACATCAGAGATCTCAGCACATGTATTGATCTCAGGTGTTTAAATAGCCACCTATTAGAATTTTCTATATAATTTCCAAGCCTTATAATGGGTTAAGCTCTTTCAAGTCAATATTGTAAGCACAAAATATTTCCTGGCTTTTCATTTTATCAGAGTCTTGCCTTTCTTTCTGGAATTTTGCTCACAACATTGATGAAATTTGTCAATGGAGAATTTTCTCTTTTTATATCGAAACAAGTTCAAAATGAGTTTATAAAACATGATCATTTTCCTTGGGACCTCATTTCAGGTATATAATTTCAGACTTCCATAAATTTGCAAGAATAGTGCAAGCGACTTCCCTTTACCCAGATTCCTCAGTTGTTTATGTTTTACCCCACCAGCTCTATCATTATCTCTTTATAGGGAAAGTCGAAGACATTGTGCCCTTTTCTCTATATGCTGCAGTATGCATGTCCTAAAAACAAGGACTTTTCTTAGATAGCTGTAGTATAGTGACTAAAATCAAGGAATTTAACATTGAAACAATGCTGTTATGTAATCAACAGTTTGTTTAATTTTTTAAATTGCTCCAATGGTGTTATTTTTAAATTATTTTCTTCCTGACTCTGGTTACCTTTAGCAACATGCATTAGATTTAGTTGTCTGTTCCTTTTGGACTTGATTGCTGAACAGTTGCATTGTGTTTCTTTGTTATTTCTGACCTTGACATCTTTAAAGAGTATAAACTAATTATTTTGTGGAATGTCCCTCAATTTGGGTTTTTCTGATTGTTTTGCCTAATTAGATTCAGATTGCCCACTTTTTGTGCATTTTCTTTCATCTTTTCTACTGCATCGTGTTAGGGTACCCATGATGCTGGTTTGTCCCAGTTTTGATGGCGACATTGATCACTACCTTAACGTTGATCAAGATGGTATTAAGGTTAAGACAGTGTCCACCGCATATATTCTGTTTCTTTTTTTTTATATATATAACAATTTTTAAACATAGGAATTATTCTTTTTTTAACTCTCTATTTTTTATTGAGGTAACATTGGTTTATAACAGTACATAAATTTCAGATGGGCCGGCCCCGTGGCTTAGCGGTTAAGTGCGGGCGCTCCGCTGCTGGTGGCCCGGGTTTGGATCCCGGGCGCGCACCGACGCACTGCTTCTCTGGCCATGCTGAGGCCGCGTCCCACATACAGCAACTAGAAGGTTGTGCAGCTATGACATACAACTATCTACTGGGGCTTTGGGGGAAAAATAAATAAATAAATAAAATTAAAAAAAATTTCAGATGTCATTTTATTTCAACTTCTGTATAGACTACATCATGTTCACTGCTAAAAGTCTAGTTTCTATCCATCACTGTACAAATGTCCCCCTTTACCCCTTTGCCCCTGCCAAGGATGAATGGATAAAGAAGATGTGGTGTACATATATATACACAATGGAATACTACTCAGCCAAAAAAAGATGAAATCTTGCCATTTGCAACAACATGGATGGAGCTTCAAGGTATCATGCTAAGTGAAATAAGTCAGATGGAGAAAGACAAATACCATATGATTTCACTCATATGTGATAAAACAACAACAAACAAGCACATAGACATAGAGGATATAAGGGTGGTTAGCAGAAGGGAAGGGGGGTTGGGGGAAGGTGAAAGGCGTATATCCTGTTTCTCATATCCACTTTCTCTTTCCCTCCTCCCAATAACTTGTGTCAAATAAGCACACATATTCTTAGCCCATTTGACATAGGAGTGAATGGAAACCAACAGGTTAAAGGAATTGTCCTAACACGTGCTGGATTTGGGGTTAGAACTCAGGTTTTTGCATGATTGTTTCAAGTTCTTTGACATTTTCCCCACTTATTTTTTGTACAAAAAGCTTGGTCACTTGGTCAGCTCCTTTTGCACACGTTGTATCTTATATTTGGAACAGCTTTGGAGGGACCGGTAAGCCTGGAAAGGAACCTGACTCCGTCACTTATGAGCTGTGTAATCTTTGGAAAGTTGTCTAAAATTTCTGAATCTCAGCTTCTCTCTGTTAAAGGGTTATAATTTTACTCAACTTTCAAGGTTGCTTTGAGATTTAATGAGACAATTTTTTTTGTCATGCACTAACACAATGTCTGTAATATGGTAAGTGGTGAACAAATATGGATTCTTTCTCCTGTTGATTCTTTCAATTTAACTTGTTTTTAAAATGAACAGCATTTTCCAGGCTCTGTCTATATACTGGGGATGTAGCCATGAGAAAACCCAGTTTCTGCTAAAATGGAAAGACAGATAACATTCACTGACAAGGTGAGTTGTGGGTATCTGGGAGAAGAGAGTTCCAGGTAGAAGGACAAGTGCAAAGGGCTGAAGTGATAGCGTTCTTGACATGTTTGAGGAAGAATAAGGAAGTCAGTATAGCTGGAGCAGAGCAAGTGAGCTATGAATGAAAAAGATGAGTTCAAAGAGGTGGGTGGGGCCAGATTATGTAGGGTAATGTCAGAGGTGGAGATTTATTCTCAGGGAGATGAAAGACATTGTAGGATTTTGAGGCAGAGAAGTGATTTGTTCTTTCTTCTATTTTAAATGAATCACTGTTGAGTGTTGAATTACGTCCCTCAAAAAGCTATGTTCAAGTCCTAATCCCCAGTCTTTGGAAATAGGATCTTTGCAGATGTAATAAAGTTAAGATGAGGTCATACTTGATTAGAGTGGGCCATGATCTAACATGTCTGGTGTCCTTGTAAGAAGAGGGAAATCTGAATACAGAGAGAAGGCCATGTGAAGAATGAGGCAAGGATTGAAATGATGTATCTACAAGCCAAGGAACACCAGAAACTGAAAGAGCAAGGAAGGGTTCTTCCTTAGAGCCCTCAGAGAGATCAAGGCCCGGCCAAAACCTTAATTTTGGACTTCCAGACTCTAGAATTGTAAGAGAATAAATTTCTGTTGTTTTAAGCCACGTTGTTTGTGGTAATTTGTTATGGCAGCCCTTGGAACTAATACAATTGCTTTGGATGTCATGTGAAGACTCTAGAGGACAAATGTGGAAGAAGGAGGTACATTGTATGAAAGACGATGGAGACATGGACCAAGGCAGTAGAGATGGAGATGTAAGACGTGCTCAGACTCTGATTATGTTTTGTAGGTAGAGACAATTATATTTGCATTGGATTGAGTGTCCCAAACCAGGAACACTTTCCACAGTGAGAAGGCATGCTATTGATAACTACGCAGGGACAACAGGCACAATCTAGGGTGTAACATTAGTGTACTGACGGATTGAATGTAAAATATGAACGAGGGGAGTCAACAATGGCTCTAAGATTTTGGCCTAAAGTACTGGATGAAGAGGAGCAGGTGAGGAGGATAAATCATAACTTCAGTTGGAGATCTGTTAAAATTTGAGATATCTATTAGATACACAAGTGAAGATTTGAGTAGGCACTTATATGAAGGAACCTTGTCTCCAAAGGGAAAAGTTCAGTACAGATGTACAGTAGTCCCCTCTTACCTGCGGTTTCCCTTTCCATGATTTCAGTTACCCACGGTCAACCACGGTCCAGAAGCAGATGATTCTCCTTGTGACCTGTCAGCAGAAAGTCAATAGTAGCCTGACGGTACGTCACAATGCCTGCATCATTCACCTCACTTCATCTCATCATGTAGGCATTGTATCATCTCATAACATCACAAGAAGAAGGGTGAGTACAGCACAATAAGATATTTTGAGAGAGAGAGAGACCATGTTCACATAACTTTTATTATAGCATATAGTTATAATTGTCTATTCTATTATTGGTTATTGTTGATCTCTTACTGTGCCTAATTTGTAAATTAAACTCTATCATAGGTATGTATGTATAGGACAAAACATAGTATATATAGGGTTCGGTACTATCCTTGGTTTCAGGCGTCCACTGGGGGTCTTGGAATATAGTATCCCCTGCAGATAAGGGGGTTCAACTGTATAAATTTGGGTTGTTACTTGGTAATTATATTTAAAGCCATGGGTATGAGATCTAAAAACCTAGGGAATGATTGAGGATACAGAAGATAATGAGTCCCTTCGTGTCCTCCTGATAATTATTAGATTGCCAAACAATGGTAAGTGCTTGTGCTAATATTTGTTAGTTGTTTGAAGATGAAAACATAATAAATTTTGGTAATTGAATCATGACTTTGAAATAGCCATAAATTAGTTCCTTAAATCAGTAATGCTCAACGTTAGGGGCTGAGGAATTATTCTAGACACGTGTTAAAAATCCGATTGCTGCTCCTCAGTCCCCCAGATTCTGCATCCATAGCTCCAAGACGAGGCCCAGAATTCTTACTCTGTGAAAAATACAGGAAGAAATCGTGATGCAGGTATTCACAGGCCATGTTTTTGGAGACGCTTCTTTGATAAATCTCTCTGGCTAGGTTTTTTCTTGTAGTATTCACACGCAATTTGTGTTTCATATGTTCATGTTTTACGTATTTGATTTTCTTAAATTGTGCCACTGCCATAGCAGCTGTCTGAATCCTATAAACAATCTCAGGATGACAAATATGTGTCGAAATGATGTCAGTATTTATGAATCTATAAATCTATCTTGAACAGAGAGGCTATGGTACAACAGATGAACAATGTAGAGTTGAGTGAAAAAGGATCAAGAGGATGAGGCCCATCTATTGCCTGGCTGTGCTCAGCATCAGACATCCTTCCTAGCCATTCAGCACGCCCTGAAATGCAGCTTAGAATGCCCAGCCTGGAAATGTAAGAACCCACTTCTTTCACTTTTCATTTCCTTTTTCCATCTGCTTCTTGTACCACTTTGAGATGTGTTGTCTTTACTTCACCTACAGCTCTAGAAATTCTGGATTGATTCCTAAGTAGAAAGACAGTGTGACTCCTCCAAGATCTGCCTATCTGTAACTGGTTCTTTTTACATTAATATCAATTCCCATGAAAATATATTAGAAATGTAGTACACTAACAGCAGAGTATCTATAACTTCAATTAGTTTAAAATGCCCTTAATGCTCTAAATTAGCTAATTACAGTACGTGCATGATTGGAGGAATGTTAGGGTAACGTTAAAATACCTTTTAAACACGGTGTAGGTACCAGAGAAAACGAGAACATTTCTGAGTAGATTTTAGAATTGTGCCCTCCTTGCAACAATAAATGTAGAACTAGCATTTTTAAAAAGAAAGACAACTAAGAAGGAGAAAGAAAAAATTAAGAAAAAGATGCCTCTCTTCACTAATAGATTTTTTAAAAACATTAAAATAATTTTAATTTAAAAATATCTAAAGTGTTTTTATTTTGATAACATTTAAATGTTTCATGCAAAACTCTGCTAGTAATTATATTTAGTGCTTGACCAGAGATTCTTTTCTTAAAATATTTTTTACAGCTTTATTGAAGTATAATTGACAAATAAAAATTACATATATTTAAAGTGTACAAAATGATGATTTAATAGATATATACATTGTGAAATGATTACCACAATCAAGTTAATTAACATATCCATGACATCACAGTTACTTTTTTGTTTTTGGTATGATGAGAACACTTAATAGCTACTCTTTTTTAGCAAATTTCAAGTGTACAATACAGTATTATTAACTATGGTCATCACGCTGTGTCTGCTGAGGAGTCTTAGGTCTGGAAATCCCCAAAGAAAGAAAACTTGATACCCTCATTTTGTCTTAATTACGCATGAAATCATAAGCCTTAACTCACTCATTTATTCATTCATTCATCCAGTATACAAAAGAGTTTCTACTATGATCTGTGTACTAGTCAAAAGACAGATGGTTGAAAAACTAGACATGGCCTCTGCCCTCATAAAATCACATTATAGTTACTTTCTCAGTATCATCACATTTCAAGTATTTCAGAAAGACAAGGATTAGAAAGTAGACTTTGAGATTTCTGAGGAACAATCAATATCCACTACACCAGATCTTTTCTTTACAGCTTTTTATAAAAGGTATGTGTCTTTGTCAGGGTTCTCCAGAGAATCAGAACCAGTCAGATAGATAGATAGATAGATAGATAGATAGATAGATAGATAGATAGATAGATAGATGGATGATGGATACATAGATAAAGATTTATTATGAAGGGTTGGCTCATGTGATTATGGAGGCTGAGAAGTCCCATAATCTGCTCTCTGCAAGCTGGAGGCCCAGGAAAGCTTGTGCGTAGTTCCAGTCCAAACCTAAAGGCCTGAGAACCAAGGAAGCCGATGGTGTGAGTCCCAGCCTGAATCCAAAGGCCCCAGAACCCAGAATGCCGACATCTAAGGGCAGAAGAAGATGGATGTGCCAACTCAAACAGAAAGAAAATTTGCCTTTCCTCCATCTGTTTGCTCTGCTCAGGTTCTCGGTGGATTGGATGATGTCTACCCACATTGGTGAATATATCTTCTTTGTTTAGTCTACCGATTCACATGCTGATCTCTTCTTGCGATATGCTCACAGGCACACCCAAAAATAATGTTTTACCAGCTATCTGGGCATCCATTAGCCTGGTGAAGTTGACACATCAAATTGTCACAACTGCTGAATACACATATATGAAAAATATATATTTGCTATCTATATATCATCTTTAGTAAAGGGTCTGTTCAAGTCTGTGGCCCATTTTCTAACTGTATTGTTCAATTTCTTACTCTTTAGTCTAGAATGTTCTTTATATATTCTGGATATGTGACTTGCAGATATTTTCTCCCAGTCTGCAGCCCTCCTTTTCATCCCTGTAACAAAGTTTTTTGCATAGAAGAAGTTTTGGATTGTGATGAAGTCCAATTTATTAACTTTCTCTTTTATAGATCATGACATTGGTGTCATATCTCAGAACTTTTTGCTAGTCCTAGGTCAGGAAGATTTTCTTCTGAGGTTTCATCTAGAAGTTTGATAATTTTATCTTTTTTATTTAGATCTATAATCCATTCATGTTTGATTTTTTAGGTATGAGTTTTGGTTTCAAGGTTTTTTTTGTTGTTGTTGTTTTTTGCCTATAAATGTCTAATTATTCAAGTACCATTTGTTGAAAATACCATGCTTCCTCCATTGAATTTCTTTTGCACCTTTGTCAAAAATCATACTTAATGTGGGACTATTTATGAGTTCTCTATTCTGTTTCACCAATCTGTTTGTCTAATCTTTTGCTGATACCATGCTATTATATTATAGCTATACAGTAAGTCTTAAAAATCAAGTAGTGTGATTCCTCCAACTTAATTCTTCTTCTTCAAAATTATCTTTTCTATCTAGTTCCTCTGTCTTTCCATAAAAATTTTAGAATTGATTTATCTATAGCTGCAAGGAATCCTCCTGGGATTTTGACAGTAACTGTTTAAAGCTGTAGAGAAAAAGCAATTTGAGGAGAACTGACATCTTTACTATGTTGAACCTTCCATTCTATGAACACAGAATGTCTCCATCTATTTAAGTCTTTGTTGATTTCTTTCATTAGCATTTTGTAGTTTTCAGCATACAGATCCTGTACATATTTATTAGATTTATATCTAATATTCTTTTATGCTTTTGGGAGTTATTGCAAACAGTAACAAAAATATTTTAGCACCAAACATTAAATATATATATAGCTCTTTGAAAATATATGAATTTCTTCTTACTTTTTCCGTTATGCAGATAAAATGTCATACAAGGACAAGTGTTTGGAATCTATTGCTCTAAACACAACCTTCAAATATATGGGAGCGGGTCTCTTTCACTGACATAGAACAGGGTCTAATATTTAGTAAGCACTATAAATTTGTTGAAGGAATGAATAAATATATTTAAAACATTTTCAAATGTTTTAATTACTTTTCAATTGATGTGAATGTGATTGTGGATCACACAAATAGCACCCACAAATGCATGGACATTATGGCTCCTCAAGATCTCTCTGCAGGGTGGGACATTCCCCAGGGGCGGCTTATCAGATCATCCAGGAGAACAAATATGGGCTGCCAATGCTCTAAAATTGTAAGTTTTGTGAAGGACTAAAATATAACTCTCTTGTTCACTGACCAGGATTGCCTGTGTCTAGTGTACTCTATGAGACAAAGCAGAAGCTCAGTGGACGTTTGTTGAGTCACTAAAGAAATGTATAACGGGGAGAGTGACGTCAGCATCATGGCGGAGTGAGCTTTCCCGTGAATTCTTCCCCCACAAGATACAACAAAAGTAACAGCCACAGAACAACAACGGAATCCCAGACAGTGAAAAGCTAGAGCGGAGGGATCCACACTGCCGCACATCTGAGAGCGGAACGTGCTGGGTCCCCGGAGGAAGTGGGGAGAGGTAAGGAGAACTCCGCTCCCTCCCCATCAGATCAGCGATCCGGTCCGCGCGGCTCCCAGAGAGGGGGGAGGGGCGGCCCTCGGCGGGAAACTGTAGCTCTTCGGGCTCTCTCAGCCAGTGGGAAACTCCCGCACAGAGGGCTCAGAGGAGCCACAGGGCTACCATCAACATCTGAGCAACCCAGAGAGCGGATAAAGAGGGGCAAATGAGAAGCCTCCCACGTCAGGGACCCAGAGGGCAAAAGAGAGAGCTCCCCCCTCCCCGCAACCCGGAGTCTGCAGCTCGACCAGATCTAGCGGTCCGAGGCAGACCTGAATAAACTGGACTGGACCCGTGGATCGCAGTGGGGAAAAAAAACAAAACAAAACAAAACAAAACTGCGGATCGCAGCAGAAAAACTGGGGCAGAGCGCAGGGGGCTTAGACTACACAGCCCTTTACCACCACACAGTGGCGGCAGGTGGAAATTGCAACCAGAGACTTCCAGGATGAGGAAAATCAAAACCAACACAGGAACCACAATGCAAAAATATATGAAATCACCAGACCAGAAACAAAATGACAAGCACCCAGAAATCAACCCCGAAGACACAGAAATCCATAAACTAAATGACAGAGATTTCAAAATAGCTATCATAAAAACACTCAACGAAATACGAGACAACACAGACAAACAATTAAATGAGATTAGGAGTTTCTTCACAAAAGAGATTGAAATCATAAAGAAAAACCTATCAGGGCTGATGGAGATGAAGAACACAATGGAGGAGATAAAGGAGAATCTGGAATCTTTAAAGAACAGAGCTGACAATATGGAGGAAAGAATTAGTACTTTAGAGGATAGGAATACAGATATACTCCAGATGGAAGAAGAGAGAGAACTAAGACTAAAAAGAAATGAAGAAAGACTCCGAGAGATATCGGACTCTATTAGAAAATGTAACATAAGAATTATAGGTATTCCTGAGGGAGAGGAGAGGGAAAGAGGAACAGAGAGCCTATTCAAGGAAATAATAGCTGAAAATTTCCCAAATCTGGGGAAGGAGCAGGAAATACCAGTAAGCGAAGCCAACAGGACGCCTATATATATTAACAGACAAAGGCCTTCACCACGACACCTAGTGGTAAGGCTAGCCAGGGTCAACGACAAAGAAACAATATTAAGGGCAGCTAGACAAAAACAAAAAATAACGTACAAAGGAACTCCCATCAGGCTCTCAGCGGATTTCTCAACAGAAACTTTTCAGGCTAGAAGAGACTGGAAAGATATATTCAAAATACTAAAAGACAAAAACTTTCAGCCAAGAATACTCTATCCAGCAAAAATATCCTTCAAATATGATGGAGAAATAGTAACTCTCCCAGATAAACAAAAGCTAAGGGAGTTCATGGCCACGAGACCGCCACTACAAGAAATACTCAAGAAGGCCCTCAGGCCTGAAAACAAGAAGAGAAAGGGAACACAAAGCTTGGAGTAAGGAGAAAAGTAGGTAGACAAAATCAGAGAAATAGTAGATCTTTACCGGAATAGGTTAGCAACCACTTAAATACTAAACTCAAAGATCAAAGGAAGAAATTCACCAAAAATAAATTTAACCTCATCACTGTAAACACACAGCCACAACACAAGATAGAATAAGGTATAACAAGAGCAACTTAGAAGGGGAAGAGGAAAGTGACTGAATTGACTTAGTATAAGGAAATAGGAGGCTATCAGATAATGGACTATCTCATACAGAAGATTTTTCGCCCAAACCTCAAGGTAACCACTAAACAAATAATCAAATTAAAACTACATATGATAAACAAAGAGAAAACTAGAAGAATCATAAGACAGAACAACCAAACTGAATTGGCAGTCCAAAACAAATGGGACAAGAAACAAAGGAAATGCAAAAGAACCAGAAAATAAGTGACAAAACAGCAACATTCAACCCTCATATTTCAATAATTACCCTAAATGTAAATGGATTGAACTCTCCAATCAAAAGATACAGAGTGGCAGGATGGATTAAAAAGCAAGACCCAACAATATGCTGCCTTCAGGAAACACATCTTAGCACTAAAGACAAGCACAGGCTCAGAGTGAAAGGATGGAAGACAATACTCCAAGCTAATGGCAAACAAAAGAAAGCAGGTGTTGCCATACTCATATCAGACAAAGTAGACTTCAAGATAAAACAGGTTAAGAAAGACAAAGAAGGGAAATATATAATGATAAAAGGGACACTCCATCAAGAAGACATATCACTTATAAATATATATGCACCCAACATAGGAGCACCAATGTACATAAAACAACTATTAACAAACCTAAAAGGAGAAATCAACAACAACACAATAATAGTAGGGGATCTTAACACCCCACTTACAGCAATGGATAGATCATCCAGACAAAAAGTTAATAAAGAAATATTAGACTTAAATGAAAAACTGGACGAGATGGACCTAGTAGACATATACAGAGCACTCCACCCAAAAACAGCTGACTACACATTCTTCTCAAGCGCGCATGGAACATTCTCTAGGATAGACCATATGTTGGGAAACAAAGCAAGCCTCAATAAATTTAAGAAGATTGAAATCATAACAAGCATCTTTTCAGACCATAAGGCTATGAAACTGGAAATGAACCAGGAAAAAAAAACTGGGAAAGTGACAAAAATGTGGAGATTAAACAACATGCTACTGAACAACCAATGGATCATTGATGAAATTAAAGGAGAAATCAAAAACTATCTGGAAACAAACGAAAATGATAACATGCCATATCAAACCATATGGGACGCAGCAAAAGCGGTCCTGAGAGGGAAACTCATAGCGATACAAGCCCACCTTAACAAACAAGAAAAAGCCCTAATAGGCAACCTTAAATTACACCTAACAGAACTAGAAAAAGAAGAACAAACAAAGCCCAAAGCCAGCAGAAGGAGAGAAATAATAAAAATCAGAGCAGAAATAAATGATATTGAGACCAAAAAAACAGTAGAAAGGATTAATGAAACAAAGAGTTGGTTCTTCGAGAAGATAAACAAAATAGACAAACCCTTAGCCAGGCTAACTAAGAAAAAAAGAGAAAAGGCTCAAGTAAATAAAATTAGAAATGAAAGAGGAGAAATTACAACGGATACCATGGAAATACAGAGGATTATAAGAGAATACTATGAGAAATTATATGCCAACAAATTGGACAATCTAGAAGAAATGGATAAATTCTTAGACTTATACAACCTCCCAAAATTGAACCAAGAAGAAATGGAGAACCTGAATAGACCAATCACAAGTAAAGAGATTGAAATAGTAATCAAAAACCTCCCAAAAAATAAAAGTCCAGGACCAGATGGCTTCTCCAGTGAATTTTACCAAACATTCAAAGAAGATTTAATACCCATCCTCCTCAAACTATTCCAAAAAATAGAGGAAGATGGAACACTTCCTGAATCATTCTATGAGGCCAACATCACCCTGATACCAAAACCAGACAAAGACAATACAAAGAAAGAAAATTACAGGCCAATATCGCTGATGAACATTGATGCAAAAATCCTCAACAAAATATTGGCAAACCGAATACAACAATATATTAAAAAGATCATACACCATGATCAAGTGGGATTTATTCCAGAGACGCAGGGATGGTTCAACGTCCGCAAATCAATCAACGTGATACATCACATCAACAAAACAAAGAATAAAAACCACATGATCGTCTCAATAGACGCAGAGAAGGCATTTGACAAGATACAACATACATTTATGATAAAAACTCTCAATAAAATGGGAATAGAAGGAAAGTACCTCAACATAATAAAGGCCATATATGACAAACCCACAGCTAACATCATACTCAACGGGGAAAGACTGAAAGCCATTCCTCTGAGAACAGGAACGAGGCAAGGCTGCCCACTCTCACCACTCCTGTTCAACATAGTACTGGAGGTTTTGGCCAGAGCAATTAGGCAAGAAAAAGGAATAAAAGGAATCCAAATAGGTAACGAAGAAGTGAAACTCTCACTATTTGCAGATGACATGATTGTATATATAGAAAACCCTAAAGAATCTGTTGGAAAACTGTTAGAAACAATCAACAACTACAGCAAAGTTGCAGGGTACAAAATCAATCTACAAAAATCAGTTGCATTTCTATATGCTAATAATGAACTAACAGAAAGAGAGCTCAAAAAGATAATACCATTTACAATTGCATCAAAAAGAATAAAATACCTAGGAATAAATCTTACCAAGGAGGTAAAGGACCTATACAATGAGAACTACAAGACATTATTGAGGGAAATCTACGATGACATAAAGAAATGGAAAGATATCCCATGCACGTGGATTGGAAGAATAAACATAGTTAAAATGTCTATATTACCTAAAGCAATCTACAGATTCAATGCAATCCCAATCAGAATCCCAATGACATTCTTCACAGAAATAGAAAAAAGAATACTAAAATTTATATGGGGCAACAAAAGACCCCGAATAGCTAAAGAAATCCTAAAGAAAAAGAACAAAGCAGGAGGCATCACAATTCCTGACTTCAAAACATACTACAAAGCAATAGTAATCAAAACAGCATGGTACTGGTACAAAAACAGACACACAGATCAATGGAACAGAATTGAAAGCCCAGAAATAAGACCACACATATACGGACAGCTAATTTTCGACAAAGGTGCTAAGGACATGCAATGGAGAAAGGAAAGTCTCTTCAATAAATGGTGTTGGGAAAACTGGACAGCCACATGCAAAAGAATGAAAGTGGACCATGTGCTATCGCCATTCACAAAAATTAACTCAAAATGGATCAAAGACCTGAAGGTGAGACCTGAAACTATAAAACTCATAGAAGAAAATATAGGCAACACACTATTTGACATTGGGTTTAAAGGAATCTTTTCGGATGACATGCCTACCCAGACTAGGGAAACTAAAGAAAAAATAAACAAGTGGGACTTTATCAGACTAAAGAGCTTTTATAAGACAAATGAAACCAGAATCAAGATGAACAACCAACCAACCAGCTGGGAGAGAATATTTGCAAAACATACATCTGACAAGGGGTTGATCTCCATAATATATAAAGAACTCACACAATTGAACAACAAAAAAACAAACAACCCGATCAAAAAATGGGCAGAGGAAATGAACAGACACTTCTCCAAGGAAGATATACAGATGGCCAATAGGCACATGAAAAGATGCTCAACATCACTAATCATCAGGGAAATGCAAATCAAAACAACACTAAGATACCACCTCACGCCCGTTAGAATGGCTATAATCACCAAGACAAAAAACAACAAATGTTGGAGAGGATGTGGAGAAACAGGAACCCTCATACACAGCTGGTGGGAATGCAAATTGGTGCAGCCTCTATGGAAAACAGTATGGAGATTCCTCAAAGAATTAAAAATAGAGATGCCCTATGATCCAGCCATCCCACTACTGGGAATCTATCCAATGCACCTGAAATCAACAATCCAAAGAGGCTTATGCACCCCTATGTTCATTGCAGCATTATTCACCATAGCCAAGAAGTGGAAGCAACCTAAGTGTCCCTCGACTGACGATTGGATTAAGAAAATGTGGATGGAATGGAATACTACTCAGCCATAAAAAAAGACAAAATCATCCCGTTTGCAACAACATGGATGGGCCTGGAGCGTATTATGTTAAGTGAAATAAGCCAGAAAGAGAAAGACAAACACTGTATGATCTCACTCATATGTGGAATATAAACCAACACATGGACAGAGAAAACTGGACTGTGGTTACCCGGGAAGTGGGGGTGGGGGGTGGGCACAAGGGGTGAAGGGAGTCATATATGGGGTGATGGACAAACAAAAATGTACAACCCAAAATTTCACAATGTTAGAAACCATTAAAATATCAATAAAAAAAAAAATCCTTTGAAACCAATAAAGCCCTGGACAAACAAAAAAAAAAAAAAAAAAGAAATGTATAACTGAGAGAAGGAATAATTAATATAATGAAAAATGTATGACATGGTGTATATCATTCCAGACATTCTCTGTACCTGGAGACATGGTTTCTATTTTTCAGGTTTGGATTACACTCTATTCAATGGTTTTTCATTTTTTTAATTAAACTGAGTCTATGTGAGCATTTCCAAAGTCATTAAAGATTCTTTTTAATGTGACATTAATGGGTAGGCAATATCCATTAATATGATATTTCTATGTCATATTCTGATATGAATTTTCTTCTAATAAAAAATTTTTTTAGGGGTTGGCCCAGTGGCATAGTGGTTAAGTTCACACACTCCACTTTGGCGGCCCGGGGTTTCTGGGTTTGGATCCTGAGTGTGGACCTACACACCACCCATCAAGCCATGCTGTGGTCGTGTCCCATATACAAAATAGAGGAACACTGGCACAGATGTTAACTCAGCAACAATCTTCCTCACCAAAGAAAAAATCTTTTTATTATTCGATGTATATGTTGTTTTCTAATTTTTCACATGTGTAATTAATAATCACATACATAAAATACATATATATTTATGTATTTGATTATTTCCTTAGCATACTTTGGTGGAAGAATATTTACCAACTTAATATGCACTCATATTTTAACACAAATAATATGTGTGCAAAATGGCCCTCTAGAAAGAGTTTTCCAATTAATTTTTGACAAGTAGTGTTAACGTGCTCTTTACACAAAACTTTAGCCAATACTGAAGAGAAATTGTTTTTTACTATTTGATAGTTGAAAATGAAATCTCATTATTCTTTTCATTTTTATTTCTCTAATAACTTGGAAGGATAAACATTTCCTTACAAGTTTATTTGCCATAAACAAGTCAAGTTGTTTTTATGGTCTGTATATCACTTATTCTGCTTCCTCATGCTTGCCTCTAAGAGAAGTATTTGCAAATTGGCAGTTGCATGGATTCTCCTTTTTTTTCCCCCTTGATGTACATATAGTTCATACTAGAATCTTTCTACTGAATCTTAAGATGAGGGATGTCATTGTACATATCCCTTAGAAAAATTCTGGAGTTGCTGTGGGCTGCACCTGGAATACATATTGAAAGGTGATTGAGGGTTGGCTGAGCTATTGGTTGGGTGGAAGGGGAGAATAGACAGGACAAGAGTGGGGTGTGTGCAAAAGTCCGTTTACATTAGCAACACTACATCGTGTAGCAAACTCTGCATCACGTAGCAAATACTGCATCACAACTAAGAACTACACAACTGCAATATAGGCAATGAAGACATTGAAATTGGTAAAGATTTTGTTTACCTTGGTTCAGTCATCAATTTAAACAGAGACTATAGCCAAGAAATCAAGACTGAGACTTTCAAGAGCAGCAATGAAGGAATTAGGAAAGATCATGGAATGTAAGGAAGTGTCATTAGAAACCAAGGCCAAGATTATCCACACCCTCGTATTCCCAATGACTACGTACGGGTGTGACAGCTGGACAGTGGAGAAGAGGCTGACAGGAAAAAAATTGATGTTAGAGGGGAGCTCTGTGGATACCCTGGACTGTCAGAAGGACAGACAAGTGGGTCCTAGAGCAAATTAAGCCTGAACTATCACTGGAGGCAAAAATGATAAACTGAGGCTGTCCTACTTTGGGAACATCATGAGAAGGCAGGATTCTTTGGAAAAGTCAATAACGCTGGAAAAAAGTAGAAGGCAGCAGGAAATGAGGAAGACCAAATATGAGATGGATTGACTCCGTAAAAGAAGCCATGGGCATGAGTCTATAAGAGCTGAAGAGGGCTGTTGAGGACAGGCCATTGTGGATATCACTCATTCTTGGGGTCGCCAGGAGTCGGAGCTGACTTGACAGCACGTAACAAGCAAACGCTAGGGGACTGCTCTAAGTTTGTGTGTCTCATGGTCTGTGTGCTAGGGAGTAGGGAGTGATAACTAGATGCAATATCTTATTTTACTTTTAAAAATATTTGGATCTAACATTTTATAGTTTAAAAATATGAATATATTGTTATATCAGAGAGTCATCTGATTTCCTGTGGATAGATTTAGGACTGGCTTGACAACGTCTATTCATTTTGAAAACTGAATAATTTAACTTCCTTTTATTAGTTTTGAAGTTTCTACATAAACATCTACTTTTTCACTTTTGGATACCCTCAAGTTTAAAAGGACTGATACAGAAATATTAGGAACTTTCCCTTAAAATGAAAGGAATATATTAACATATTAGGATATGATGGGGTTTGCTTTCAATAAATAAAATTCAGAAACCTTAAAAGCCAAATAATATTTTGGATAAATTTCCTACAGAAAATACCTATGTGTATAGTATGTGAATACAATTATGTGTGTTTTTGTATGATATTTATTTATTTGTTTATTCATTGATTCAGAAGTGAACCATTCAACAACCATAGTAGCCTTGCATTGAAGGAGCAATTTTCAGGAGGCATCCATATCCTAGAAATGGCAACAAAATAATAACTCTGGAAATAAAAGAAAGTGGAAGAATACAAGACCTGTGTCCTGGTGAGGCCAAAAGCCTTTTTTCTAGGGAAAGCACTTAAATACCATGGTGAGCCTCCAATAGTTGTCAATTTCTAGATTTTTATCCCCCCCCCACCAACTACTTTTCTTCCTTCTGTACATTTTCTATCTTCCCTATTCATTTATTTCAACTCTTTCTTTCTTCCTTGGGTCTCTGTATTTCCACCTTTCTTCATACATAGGCCTCAATCATCCAAAATTTTTTGGTGACGCTGGTGGCATTTGAGAGACTCTTCTAGTGACTACCAGATGGAGCTTATTATTTTGATAATCCCTCCTCTGTTAGCATTGGGCCCTAACATGCCATTAATGCTCCAGATGTGGAGATGTTCACAGCTGAAAAGGTAACATCTGGTATAAGAAAGGCAGCACGCAGTCATGTGTTGCTTAACGACTGAATTCCTTCTGCGAAATGCATTTTTAGGTGATTTCATCATTGTGCGAACATCATAGAGTGTATTTACACAAACGTGGATGGTCCAGCCTACTACACGCCTATATTGTATGGTACTAATCTTATGGGACCACTATCAGATATGCTGTCTATTATTGACCGGAACGTCCATATAAGGCACATGACTGTAGTTTATCTGTGGTAAAAAAAAAAAAAAATACTGAACTAGGGGTTGGGAAACATTCTCTATAGACCCATATAGTCCTTGTTTTATTCCTGAACCTTTCCATTGTTTATATGAATATAATGTTTCCTTCTCCTTAAGAGAGTAGATCATAAATGCTATTTAGGAGAGGCAAGGGGAAAGGGGGTGATGGAAATAATTTTTACAATAGTAAAGTGCCTGGTGAAGAGAAAACCAAAATTGTGTGAATAGGTCAGAGGCGAGGATAAGAGGTGGGATTTCTGAGATAAAGTAATCATTAACAAATTAAAAGCAAATAATGTAAGGGATGGGGAAACTGTGTAAAATCTCAATCATCTATCCATTCCTTTAATCAACTAATATTTACTGAGTGTCTCCTTTGAATAATTGAATATTTATAATATTGTAATCCAATTATAATTCAATTAATAATTGAATAATTGAAAATTGAATAATTTTCCATTTCAATATATGAACTTTTTTTCTATGGATAATATATTGTTATGTTCTGATCTGGCTGTATTCCTCAGAATAAAAGACCTGGAAACCTCTGTGAGTAGGAGATGATACTTTCCCTGCAGAGAGGGAATGATTCCCACTATTAGGCTCCCAGCAAGGGAAAGTCAAGTCTCCTCTCAGTAGACAGTGGAACTTGAAAGGCAAGACCCTTTTTCTTTGGTTTTGTTCTCCTAGGTCTGCACTTTGAGAAGCATTCCCAAGTGATAGCAGGAAATGTCCTTAGGTGGGGAGCTAGGCAGGGAGGCAGGATTCTGTGACTGTGAGCCTGAAAAGGTAAACTGTTAGAACAGAAATCAATGAAAACAGGGAATCAATAGAGAAAAATCATTGAAACCAAAAGCTAGTTCTTTGAAAAGATCAATAAGCCTCTAGCCAGGCTAACTAAGAAAAAAAGAGAGAGGACACAAATTATTAATACCAGAAATGAAAGAAGGACATCTCTATAGATCCTGTGGACACTAAAAGGGAGATAAAGGAATACTGTGAACAACATTGTACCCACAAATTTTATAACCTAAATGAAATGGACCAATTCCTTGAAAAACATTTTCTGCCGAAAGTCACACAAGAAGATATAAACAATCTGAATAGGCCTATATCTAACAAAAATTAAAGCAATAATTAATAACTTTCCAAAATAGAAAGCACCAGGCCCAGACGGGTTCACTGGTGAATTCTAGCAAACATTTAAGGAAGAAATTATACCAATTCTCTACAGTCTCTTTCAGAGGATAGAAGCAGAGGGGATACTTCCTAACTTATTCTATGAGACTGGCATTACCCTAATACAAAGATAAGACAAAAGCATTATAAGAAAAGAGAGAAACCAATATCTCTCATGAATATAGATGGAGAAATCCTCAACAAAATGTTAACAAATTGAATCGAACAATGTACAAACAGAATTAGACATCATGACCAAGTGATATTTATCCTAGGTATGCTGGATCAACATTCAAAATTAATTGATGTAATCCATCACATCAACAGGGTAAAGGAAAAAAAACACATGATCACATCAATAGATGCAGAGAAAGCATTTAACAAAATCTAATACCCATTTTTGATCAAAACTCTCAGTAAACTAGGAATAGAGGGAAACCTTCTCAATTTGATAATCAATATCTACAGAAAAACTACAGCTATCATGATACTTAATGGTGAGATACTAGAAGCTTTCCCACTAAGATCAGGAACAAGGCAAGAATGTTCCCTCTCACCTCTCCTATTCAACATTGTACTGGAAGTCTTAGCTAACACAATAGGACAAGAAAGGAAATAAAAGATGTACTGATTGAGCAAGAAGAAATAAAACTGTCTTTATTCACAGATTACATGATCATCTATGCAGAAAATTTGAAAGAATCAACAAAAAAACTCCTGGAACTAATGAGCAATTATATCAAGTTTGCAGGATACTAGGTTAACACATGAAAGTCTCAATCAATCTCAATCAAAATCCCATCATGTTATTTTGTGTATATCAACAAATTGATTCTAAAATTTATATGGAGAGGCAAAAGACCTAGAATAGCCAACACGATATGGAAGAGGAACAAAGTTGGAGGGTTGATACCCCCCAACTTCAAGACTCCCTATAAAACTACAGTAATCAAGACAGTGTGTTATTGACAAAAGAAAAGAAAAATAGATCAATGGAACAGAATAGGTAGCCCAGAAATAGACCCACATAAATATAGTCAAATGATCTTTGACAAAGGAGTAAAGGCAATACAATTCAGAAAAGATAGTCTTTTCAAGAAATGGTGTTGGAATAACTGGACAAAGAGCGACTCTATAGACAGACCTCACACTCTTCACAAAAATTAACTCGAAATGGATCACAGACCTAAATGTAAAATGCAAAACTATAAAACTCGTAGAAGACAAACAGAGGAGAAAATCTAGATGACCTTAGGTATGGAGCAATGACTTTTTGGATACATCATCAAAGGCACAAACTATGAAATAAATAATTGAAATCTGGACTTTATTAAAATTGAAAACTTCAGCTCTGCAAAAGACAATATCAAGAGTATAAAAAGACAAGCCACAGACTAGGAGAGTATATTTGCAAAAGAATTCTCTGGTAAAGGACAAAATATACAAAGAATTCTTAAAACTCAACAATAAAGAAAACAAACAACCCAATGAAAAAATGGGCCAAAGATCTTAACAGACATTTCACTAAAGAAGATAGACAGATGGCAAGTAAACGTATGAAAACATGCTCCATGTCAAGGTAATGCAAATTAAAACAACGAGATACAACTCCATACTTATTAGAATGACCAAAATCCAGAACAATGACAACACCAGACGCTGGCAAGGATGTAGAGCAATAGAAACTCTCATTCACTGTTGGAGGAATGCAAAATAGTATAGCCACTTTGGAAGAGTTAGGCGATTTCTTACAAAACTAAGCATACTCTTACCATACGAACCGGCAATCGTGCTCCATGGTATTTAGCCAAAGGTATATCTACACAAAAACCTGTGCATAGACGTTTATAGTAGCTTCATTCATAATTGCCAAAATCTGGAATCAGCTCAAGATGTCCTTCAGTAGGTGAATGAATAAATAATTTGTGGTACATCCAGCAATTGAATATTTTTCAATGCTAAAAAGAAATGAGCTATCAAAACATGAATAGACATGGAGGAAACTTAAATGCACATTTTTGAGTGAAAAGAAGCCAATTTGAAAAGGCTACATACTGTATAATTCCAATTAAAGGACATTTTGGGAAAAGCAAAATTATGGTGACAGTAAAATAATCAATGGTTGCGAGGGATTGAGGGGAAGGAGGGATGAATAGGTGAAGAACAGAGGATTTTTAGGGCAGTGAAAATACTCTGCATGATACTATAATGGTGCATATATGTCCTTATACATTTGTCCAAACCCACAGAGTGTACAACATCAAGAGGGAATCCTAACGTAAACTACGGACTTTGAGTGATAATAATGTGTCAATGTAGGTTCATCAATTATAACAAATATCCATTCTGGTGGGCAATGTTGATAATGGAAGAGGCTATACATATGTGGAGGCAGAGGTCAGGGGGTATATGGAAAATCTCTGTACCTTCCTCTCAATTTTGCTGTGAACTTAAAAATTCTCTAAAAAGAAAGTCTTAAAATACAAAAAAAAAAAAAAATTTACTGTATGTTTTTCCATCATAATGGAAGGTCTCACATAGGTTTGATGACATGACCCAGCCTGGTCTTGAAGCTCAGGGGATATTTAGGATGCTAAACTTGGACTGGAATAGTGCCACCATGTGCGAACACAGGATGATATAGCCACAAAGAGATAACGAAACTTCAGATGTAGGAGTTGGGGGCAATAAGGCTCAGCTATCCCTCTCCACACTGTCATTCTCTTTCTTTTCCAACTAAAACATTTCTGGACAACATTTAATTTTGAGACCTTTCTTCATTAAACCATTCATTCACCCATCTCAAATTCAGCGTATATTTATTAAGTAAAATGTGCTGGGCATTAACACATTCAACAAGGATCCATTGATCCTCATTTTGTGTCAGATACAACAGTGACCAAGACTATTTTCCCCCCCTCAAGGTGCATTTAGTCTGTATAGTTATGTACAGATCAAAAATATAAGTGAATATCATACTAAATAGAGTATAATATATGAAAACTACAAATAAAGTGATATGGAAATTCACGGAAGGGTGATATTTTTCATGATGGTGGGTGTCCAGAAATAATTAAGCAAAAAGATGTCTTTTGTCTATTCAAAGATGAATAGACAAGTTAGGTGTGGGGGCCACAGAATGTTTTAGTAAGGGGAAAAGACAAGTTGTATAGAAACAGGAAGGTGGAAGTCTAACAGGAATAGGTACGTAGTCCAGTTTGACCAGAAATGAATACTGAATGCATGAAAAAAGTAAAAAGATTGTCATTGACCGGGATCAAATCACAGAAGGATAAATTCATGGTGACATGAACCTTAAGAAAACAAGGAAAAACATTAATAGTGAAGACCAGGGTAAAGGTTAAAAGGTTCTTAACGAGATCTCTGTTGGATCCTCTAAGGCTAAAAACGATAAGTGAAAATAATCATTTTCGATGTGCAGTGAACCCAGAGAAGGCATTATCACAAAAGATCATTTCTGAAATTGAGACTATTAAGTACAAAGAAGATAATTCCCACTTAACATGGAAGTGGCAAGAAAATAGGTACAATTGGACTAAGATAGAGATATTTATTTCCGTACTTACATTTTATAACAGTTCTTGAAATGTGATGTAAAGAAATGAATAGAATCTGATTGAAATAGAAAATTGGCCGTGGAGTGGCAATGCAGAAGGAAGAATGGATTTTATTGCAAATAAGGTAATTTCAAAATTTCAAGAAACCTATTTATGCATCCTCCATCACCTACACTACCCACCCCACCATTAGGATATCTTTTCAATAAAATAATCATAATAACTTAGGAGAATAATTGAGATAATATCAAAGGGAAGGGCTTCAAGTTGTTAAGAAAGGCATTCTACAACACCAACCTATTATTACTAATGATAGCAATAATAATGACAAAGAACTGCACGAGTAGGGCGTCTCCTCCCTTGTCCTTGAAAGGGAGGACAAAGGAAAGAGCCAGTGTGTTAATGTTTCCTATAGCCCTACAGGGTATGGAAGTGAATGCAGGTAGGGGAGAAATTTTTTCCTACAGCTGAAATTCACTTCTTGCATCTTCAGAGATAGAGAATCATCAGATAACAGCTAACAAAAAAATTGTAGGACGAACTCAAATGCCCAGTGAGTGTAAATATCTCAGCATTGTGCTGGGACACAGCTGTCAGTATTAGACACTGCTGTTTTAATGGGCCGTATTTGGCACTCACCTATACCACCCATCTGTTGGCTGTTTGCAGGATTGGAGCAAGAGAGCGGGCAGGTTTCTTTCTTATTCAAAGAATGAGCAGTTTGCCATTCCTCATTTAGGATTTAATGTGCATTTTAGGGAAATTGCTTCAGTAGAAAATGATAAGGAAGAGGAGGCGAGAACAACTCCAGGAAACCACATGTTATTTAGAGCAGGCAGAGAGAAGAGCTGGTGAAGATGTTCCATCTGAAGATAGCTAATTAATATACATGTTTGAAGAATTCTGTGGCGCACCTTGCCTCATACCAGGGTTGGAAAAATAAAACAGACTAAGAGCTTTTACTGAGCACAAATTTATTTTCTTAATACAGTTGAAGTCTGGCACAAAGATGCTTGGTTAATACTGTTTCTTTTTAATGACATCACATCAATTCCGTTTGTATTGTGAGCTAGACAAAGCTACTCAGACACAGGTTGGAGAATATCATTATCAAGTCTGCTGAAATTCTGATTGCTTCCCATTCTTTCCTCGACTACCCACCATAAATGTCTATTTCTCTGCTCCTTTCTGCCCATTAGACTATGTACTCTTTGAAAGCAGGGACGTGTCCATCTCAGTACTCATGATGTCTAGCACAGCATCCAGCATGAGGAAGATAAAAGCAAATATTTAAAGAAAGAATGGCAAGAGGGATTAAGAGGGATGCCTTAGCCCATAGCTTATGTCTATGATCAAGTCCACTGTGTCCGGTTACCTGGGATGACAACACAAGTGATTGGCATCTTGGGAACCCTATGCACAAAATGTCGTGGCTCTCAGAGCAGCCACACTGTAGCCTTCAAGTGAGCATGTGTGTGTTGCTAGGGGTAGAAGGGAGGCAAGGGGCTTCCTGTCAGCACCATAAGGTGGCCAGAGAACTCTGAACTACCAAGTGCTATTTAACTGATGGCTGTGTATGCCACGGCCAGAACCAATCAGAAGACCACGATGACCCTTGAGTTTGAGAACTTGGAATGAGCCTTAAGGTTATTTCAAGACAAGTCATCTCCAGCAGTCTGCCATTGCAGAAAGGTAAGTATCTGACACACTGGTTTCTAAGAGACTTAGATATTCTTTATGCCAACTCATCATCCACAAGACTGAAGGGAGGACACATACTGGTGAAAAATGGTGGGACTGTGATTCGGCCTTATCCATAGCTATTGATTGGCATTCTAGTACCAAGACCTTGAAATTTCCCTGCAGTCTTTATATACAGCACCTACAGACAAGTAAAGCAATGACCGTATCTTCCCAGAGATATTCTATTGTGAAGTATCTCTTCCAGAAACTCTGTCAGCAAAAGTTTTGACTTGACAGTGCTTCATCATAAGATGTGATTTCTCCTGAATTTTCTTTGCCTTTAGGTGCCTATTCCTCTGGAGGGTTCTTCCCTCTGCAGTGGTCGTGCCTGAGACGAAAGAGTCTGAAGACCGAATGCTGCTGCAAATATTGACTTTTACCTCACACAGGAGAATCACAGGCTTCTGAGCCCCCACAAAACTCTAACTTAGAGAAAGGAAAAGAAAAGATAGAGTATTGGATGGAGAGATACTTTGGAACAAGGAATGTAAGAGGAAACGTCTTTTGAGTAGAGACACCCCAGCTGAGGAGGAAGGAGATTTCTTATCTCTGCCTTATCCTCTGAGGCCATGGAGACCCCTTCTATCCTTCAATTTCTTTTTATATAATACGTTTCTCCCTTAAATATTCAAGAAATATGTCCAGAGTACCTACTACATACTATGACCTTTGCCTCCCACCTCTCCTTAAGGAAGAATAACTTTTCTTGTCTCCCAGATATTCTATACATAGGAATATGTCTCCTTCAACCTCCTTCATCTAGCCTGAGGATTGGGCTCTGTTTTGTGGGGACAAAAAGAGAAGAAAACAAAGACAAAAGAAAGAATGTATGAACAAATGCATCCTCAGCTATTTTCCACTCTTATTCTGATCTTTCATAGACTGAATAACATACATTTATTCATTCATCCATCCATATTTTCAATAAAAATTTTTATTGAGTGTGTAGTATGAACACACACTGCCCAAGGGTTTGGGGATACAGAAAAGAGCCTTACTTGCGTGACCTTACATTCTAATGCGGAGAAAGAGACATTACTATGAAACAATAAACAGTGTGGTCAGAACTGATTTCTCTGTCCCCTAGGAGAGGAAGTTTCCCCTATCTTATCTTCAAAGATATAGCTCTGCTTAAACCCTCTGATTATCCACTTGATTCCTTCTAGAGAATACCTTTTTTCCTAAATAAAAGACTGAACTAGAATAAATAAAAAATTAAAAAATACACTAGCTCCAGTCTCACTTGCATTTAGGTGTGGACAAATGACTAAGTTCTGATCACCAGGATATGAGTCAAAAGTGATGCGTGTAACCCATTGGTCATGCCTTCAAAGGGAAATGACTATTCTCTTCTTGCAATCTGGAATGTGGACATAGTGGTGCATCATTTTCGATTGTGTGCATAAGAGTAAAACCCCAAGATAGAAGGAGCCTGGTTCCCTGATAAAGAATACCATATCATTTTTTCGATTGCTTTCTTCTGTACAATTATATGTGGGAGAAATAGTTTAAGCCACTGGTATTTTGAATTTCCAGTGTGCAGCTGAACATAACCTAACAAATACTCTTGTCCTGCGTGACTCTACTTCATGACACTCTCTACAGTGTTCATGAAATCATGAACTATTTGATGTAAAGAAGACTGTAGAATCGCTAGTTCATGGTTTTCAGCAAATGGACACAGAAGTAATGTATTTGAAAGCATTGTCTCCATAGTGATTAGGTAGAATCTATTTTCTCTCAATCTCACATCCATCTACTTTTGATTTATATAAGTTCTTGCCAACTCTATATGCACAAGTTATCCATCTGCTTATGCTATTTCTTTCCTTCACATCAATAAGCTGAGTATGCTTGAAAAAATTGTGATCACCAAAGTCACCCTTAAGCACACTGAAAGGCATCCTAGAAATATTGACCAAGGAAAGAGTCAATTTGCAGTATAGGAGTCTGCTAAATCTAAAATCTTGGAAATCTAAGATTTACGTTTGATTCTTCTCTCTCTCTCTCTCAGTATCAAATCCATTAGCAAATCCTGTTAGATATACTGTCAAATATATTCTGCCTTCTCTCCATCTACACCACCACCCTTCTTGTTCAAGCCACCATCATCTCCACCATGGACAACTAAATTGTGTCCTCAGTCACCCACCTGTTTTCCTGCTCTGTCCCTCTACAGTCCTTCTTTACAAAGTTGTGAGAATAATCTTATGGTAGTTGAAATTTGATTATGCAACTTTCCTGCTTAAAACCTTCCACTGGTTTTCATTACTCTTGTTACGCAACTCAAGACCTTGGTTGTGACCTGTAAGGCCTGTAAGATCTTGTTCCTGCCTAGCACTCAGTCTTATCCCATACCATTTACTCTTTAGAGCATTCTGCTCCAAACATGTAGGGTGTCTTACTCTTCCTTCAGTTTTTCAAGTTCAAAACCACCTTACAGACTTTGAACTTGCTATGATTTCCTCTGATTTTAAATCTTTCCCTGTAGGTCATTACATGGTTGCCTCCTTATCTTTCATATCTCAGTTCTTCTAAGAGAAACCTTCATTAACTACCCAGTCTAAACCTTCATTAACTACCCAAGTGCCCTCCCAACTCTGGTCACTATCACATATCCTGATTTATTTTATTTCTAGTAATTATACTGATAATGTATATGTTTGTTGTCTCCCATTGTTGACTAAAATATGATATCTTTGGAAATGAGGTCATGACCATCTCATTCCTATCTAGAATCCTCAGTATCTAGAGGAGGCCCCACAACAGAGTAGGTGTTCAATAAATATGTGTTGAATCTTGAAAATAAATTAATAAATTAAAGAACAGCAAACTGCAGCAGGTGGGCACTCACAGATTCTTAACCCTGAGAGAATTTCTCCTGTGTCATTTGTTGGTTAATAAACAACAACAATAACAACAAAAAAAATAAAACCAAACAAAAATTGAAAGAAAAAACAGACAAATGAACAATTGAAAGTATTTTAGCTAACTCTACTGCAAATAAATACACAAATAAAAAAATCAGCAAATAAACTCAAAAGATGAATAACCATAGATTTTATCTAATTTTATTGCTGTTTGCTCTTTCTGTTGCAAGATTCAAGTATTTCCTCAACTGAGGGCCATCTTCAAGTCTTTCAGCTACCACCAGCTTCTCTCAGGTGATCCATTTGGTTGTTTCTTCCACCTAGAGTAATGCTCTCCCCAGAATTCTACCCCCACAGGCTTCCAGTAGAAATATCTGTGACACACAGAGCCAAACAATTACAGCCATTTGTCTCCCAACAGTAAGAAGAACAGCTGTCTGCTCACAAGGGGCCCCCAACACTTCCAGGATGGTATCTTTTTTCCTTTCTAGAGACGTAATCACAATCTCAGGCACGCAATAGAAGCAGTGCCAATAAAGTCTATTCTCGTCAGCCTCACAAACTGCCTCATTCTTTGGTAACTGCAAACATGGTTTGAAGTCACTGCTCCTGCCAAGCTGAAGTCTTCAAACGCTGAGGTCGAGTGATTGACAATTCCAGATTACAGGCAGAAGGGGATGGAGAGTTGTTTATAGCTCTTGCTCATCCACTAAAAGCCTCTGGCCAGAAACAGCTCTCTGTTTGAAGGAAAGTAAATTTCTTCCACAGCTGAAAATAAATGTGTTTTGAGGGAAATCTAGGCAGGCCTTGTGGCAGGGAGCACGGCTCGCAGGCCTGGGGAAGGCATGGGGAGGGATAACTAGCAGTCATTTCTCAAGCCAGGGAGGTCCCTGTCTGACAACCACCAAGGCTGAGAGCACGGAGATTTAGCTATTTCTCTCAATGTGAGATGGAGGTAGTTATGCTATTGTAGAGACAAACCTCTCTAGGTTGAGTTTGGCTATCATGGGTAATTGTATCATATTTGACATAAGAGCCCTGTTTCACCTGACACCTTGAAAAACTGGACCACACACCACGGGAACTGGAGGTGTCGGGATTCTGGTTGTATATCCAAGAACACAAGGACCTTAACTGGGCTACTGAAATCTCCTTATCTTGGATTGTCTTCAACATCAAACTGTTCTTCAATTACAGCTTCAAGTAAAAGAAGAAACAGAAATGAATTTCCTTGATTCTGTATTTCTCTCTCTTTCTCAACATTCAGCATATAGACACATATTCATTCATTCAATAATTAGAAATTATGAACTGAACTCCTTCTGTGCCCCAGACACACGTTAGGTGATGGTTATGCAAAGTATCCAGAGTAATTCAGTGGCATTGTCCCTGCTGTCAGCTGCCTCGTATTTCCACTGGGGAAACAGACACTTAAGCAAATAATCATGGTGGAGTGGGATGAGTCCTATAACATAGGTAAATATCAAGGGCTGGCAAGCTCACATGTTGGAGTGACTTGCTGCATTCAGTTCCGGAGAGGACTCGGTGAGGGTGGAAGCCACAGAAGTTAAGTAGAAAGAGGTCTCCAGGTCTAAGTCTGGGGATGGAGAAATTGAACAAGTGGTTTTCAAAACAAACAGAAATATCTTTACATTATTAGCTCTGGGGGATGAGGTTGTGGGCAGACCCTTTGAAGAATGTAATGAAATTTATGGACTTTCTCCCTCAAGAAAATAATGCCCCTAAAGAAACACACAGATTTTTTTTAAATACAATTCCAAGGAGATCACAGAAAGCCCTACGGCAGGTGCAGGTAATAATCTAGGAAAACTTGAGTCTAAATTCCCTTTGTGCACCTTCCACCTTTAAAGTAGTGTTTCTTAAAGGGAAATCCGTGAGCCAATTGCATTAGAAACACCTGAGATGTTAGCTTAAAATGCAGATTCCTGGGGCCCCATCTCAGACCTATAAAGAAAGTTGCTCTAGTGTGGAGTCCAAGGCTCTGCATTTTAACAACTACATTTGTATGATTCTGTGCAGTGAAATCTTTAACAGCTCCCTGGAGATTCTGGTGCCACACCCTGAACCCCGGAGTATTTCCTATTTATTTGGACTCACTGAGACTCCTTCCTTTTAAACTAGGGGTGTTGCACACCCACATCTGCTGACAGGCCTGAAAGACTTCACTTACAGAAAATCATCTTGCTGGAATACCTGGATTCCCATCCTTCCTAAGAGTTTCGTATAGTGAAGTTCAGCTTTTGACAACAAGCGCTGTTTAAGCCTACCTCGTCCCCATGGGTTTGTCTTGTCTGCCCAAAAAGATTGCAAATCTCTTGGGCTATTGGGTTGTAGCTTCTCATCTTGCATCCCTCAGATGGCTGGGCACGTGGTATATGCTTAATAAGTATTTATTAGTTGGTTATGGAATCAGTGTTCTTGCTTCCACTTTCTATGACGCAGCTGGCCAGCCTCACTGTCATTCCATCAGGATCCAAATCGTTTTTATTTGTCGTATTTTGCATTTTGTTTTAGGCTGATCTCGTACACTCCTGTGTCTGCATCATCTGGTCTATTTTATTAAAAAATGTTTTGTTAGATTTATCCTCAGCTTCTCTTCTCCCTTCCTGGCCTCCCTACGGTTCTTTCACCGACAGCCCTTTGTGTTGAGCAAACAGACTCTAATCTGCACATCTTCCTCCAAGCTCCAACAGGGCTGCCAGGTGAGCATCCTGACACCGGCCCGGAACAGCTGTTCAAGTGGTCCAGAGCAGCGGGCAGTGATTGTGTGTGCGTTTCTCTTGTCTGATGGGCCTTGGGTCCAGCACGCTCCAGGAGGAAGCCACAAGCGCAAATGTTTGCCTTGCCGGCTGGAAGTCCACAATGCAGCTGCCTGCTGATTGATGATAACTCCCATAATGACACCGAGTGTTCAAATGCTGCCAGGCATGAGCGAGACCCCGTGAGCTCTTCTGTGCAAGCCTTTGCTGGTTGGCCAAATCCTTATCTTCCAGCATGCAGGCAACAAAGACAGCAAGAGCCAGAAGGTATCTGATCCAAAGATGCCCATTGCAACACTAACGGTTTTAACACACGGAGGAGGCAAGGGAGCAGCGTAAGGCTTTCCACTTGCAAATTTACTAAGAAAACTAGACAGAAAAGCTCAATGCAAACATGGTGCCTATGTATTGGAATATCACGATAGGATATGTTAGTATTTTTGTGTTTTATGGATAAAAATGGAGTCTATTATGGAGCTAGTAGAATTGACTTCTAGAAACATTTCTTAAAGAGATTTCTTCTAATGAGGCCAGATTCTAAGCAAGCCACACTTATGCTCATTACCTTCTTGTAGAATTTGGCTCACTGGTGTGAAAAAATGTCTGTGGTCTTTGAAATTAAAATGGCCTACCGAAGAGGTTAAAAATGGCAGTGTAAAATGGAAGATTAGCCATATGCAATCTTTTGCATTAACATTTCTCAAATCACTCTATTTCATCCATTTTCATTACCCCTAATTTGGTTGAAACTCTTACCACTTCTGTTATGGTCCATTTCAATGGATCTTAACTGGTTACCTTGCCTACCATCTTACCCCACTGTAATCTACTCTCCATGTGGCAGAGGGATATCTCGAAGCCATAGCGGGTCAGGTTATTCTTTTCGTTAACTCTTTTTGGTTGTCTTTGGGGAAGAATGCCCAACTCTTTGCTATAGACTAGATGGCCTGTCGTAACTCCCCACTTCTCTCCAAATGCAGATAAACCTACTCAACAAAGGGGCCTACAGGCTTCAATATGGTCGGGTTTCTGTCTACATCTCCATTTACAGGGAACACTTCATTCTTTACCGCTCACTTTCTGTCTACCCTACCTTGGCCTGCCTTTTGTATTGGTAGGCCATTACATTTACCACATTGAGTTCTGCAGAATGTTAGTCATGAAAGATGTTAACTGGAGCTCTAAGAAATAATTGGTCAAAGAAATGTGAGAAATTGGTAGAGATTATTAAAAAACACTATCATCCTAGAGTCTCTGAGACATCCTATTCTGAAAAAGAAAGCAGTTTTGCTTGTTTAACCAATCATTTCCCAAACGTACCTGAACTCAGAATACATTTTTTGGAAACGCACCTCGGTTAATGTATTTCATGGGTCAATGATCTTGAAAATTCACTTTTAAAGCTCTTTGCATTCTGGTCCCTGTTTTGCGCCCTTCCATACACATATTGATGCGAATTCTTCTGTTTTCCTTATGGCATACACTCTCCACCCTTAGCACACTGCTCTAGGACTTACTATCTCTGTACCCTTGGGCAAGTTATGGATAATTTTCATACTAGTCAAGATTCCTTTGGTTGCAATTTACAGAAACCACACTCAGATTAGTTTAAGCAAATGGGGAAGATTTTGTAGCTCAAATACTTGGCAAATGGTAGATGATAGTCTTGCTTATAACTCGGTGTTTCTCATTAGAGGGTGATTTTGCCTCTCCCCATCTCACCTCCCAGGAGAAATCTGACAATTTCTGAAGACATTTTTGTTGTCACAAACATTTTGTTGTCACCCACTCAAGAAAGTGGGTGCTACTGGGATCTAGTGCCAGACAGAGCTCGGCACAAGACAACCCCCCCGCCAACGGAGAATTATTCAGCACAAAATGTCAGTAGTGCCAAAACTGAGAAACTCTGGTTATAACTAGACCGAAACATTCACAATCATTAGGAATTCTTTGGTATTCCTCTCTCATTTCTTCCGTCAAAGGTTGGTTTTGTCTTTGTCTGCATAGGAGGAAATACAGCTGCTATCCACATCAGATTCACTTATATCCACTTCTATAACCTAATAGAGGTCTTCCTCATCAGTTTCAGTCAGAAAAATACAAGAGAATTCATTTAATTGGTCCAAGTTTGATCACGCGTTCATTACAAAAATCAGTCTTTGTAGATGTTACAATGATCTCGGCATAGGCCATGTTTCCATTTTGGTGGAGACAGCATGAGAATTGGGGGTGGTGGAGGACAAAACCATATTAGACAAAAGCAACATTTATCACACTTTCTTGGAATTCACTTCCTTATTTTAAAATAGAAATGATGTACCTCATTAAGTATCATGGTGAGGCTTTTTTTTTTTTTTATGAGGAAAACTGGCACTGAGCTAACATTCCTTGCCAATCCTCCTCTTTTTGCTGGGGAAGATTGTCCCTGAGCTAACATGTGTGCCCATCTTCCTCTATTTTGTATATAGGACACCACCACAGCATGGCTTGATGAGCAGTGTGTAGGTCCCTGCCCGGATCCGAACCTGTGAACCCCGGGCTGCCGAACAGAGTGCACGAACTTAACCGCTGCGCCACAGGGCCAGCCCCCTGTGAGGATTATTTTTAATGTATGTAAAGAGTCTGACAGAATATTTGAAAAATGGAGTTGTTTAATAAATGGTAGATATTATGCTTGGTAGATTTTTTAAAATGTTTTTGTGGCAAAAACACTTAATATAGTATCTACTCTTAAATTTTTAAGTATGTAATACTGTATTGTTTACTACAGGCACAGTGTTGTCCAGGGGATCTCTAGAACTTATTCATCTTGTATAAGTGAAACTTTATATTGTTTGAATAGCAATTCTCTCCTTCCCTCCCGTCCTGGTAACGCCATTCTAGTCTCTGTTTCTGTAAGTTTGACTGTTTTAAATACCTCATATCAGTAGAATCATACAATATTTGCCCTTCTGTGTCTGGTGTATTTCACTTAGCATAATATCCTCCAGGTTTATCCACGTTGTCATATATGGCAGGATTTCTTTTTTTTAAGGCTAAATAATATTCCATTGTGGGTGTACGTATATTTATATATACACCACGTTTTCTTTATCCATTCGTCTGTTGATGGACATTTATGCTGTTTCCATTTCTCGGTTGTTGTGAATAATGCTGCAATCAATATGAGAGTGCATATATTTCTTCAAGATCCTGATTTCAGTTCTTTTGGATATATGCCCAGAAGTGGGATTGCTGGATCACGTGGTAATTTTATTTTAAATTTTTTGAGGAACCTCCAAACTGTTTTTCATAGTGGCTGCACCATTTTACTTTTCCACCAACAGTGCATAAGAGTTCAGATTTCTCCACATCTTCACCAACACGTGTTTTGTTTTGTTTTGTTTTGCTTTGTTTTGAAAATAGCCATCCTAACAGATGTGAGGTGATATCTTATTGGGTTTTGATTTGCATTTCTCTGATGATTAGCCATGTTGAGTACCTTTTCGTATACCATTGGCCATTTGCATTTCTTGTTCAGAGAAATGTCTTTTCAAGTCCTTTGCCCATTATTGAATGGTTATTTGATTTTTTGCTATGGAGTTGTCGGAGTTCCTTACATATTTTGAGTATTAATCCTTTATCAGACACATAATTTTGCAAATATTTTGTCTCCTTCTTTAGGTTGCCTTTTCACTCTGATCGTTTCCTTTGCTTTGCAGAAGCTTTTTAGTTTGGTGTTGTCCCACTTGTCAGATTTGCTTTTGTTGCCTGTGCTTTTGGTGTCATATTGATTTAACGACAACGCTAATTAAAAGACAGATGGGAAATCAATATAGATAGTTAGCCTCTGATATCAAAAAATCAATATCACATACAGTCTAGAAATCAGAATAGAAAGTGTATTATTTTACTTTTGGTTTTGGTTGTTATTTTCAAATATCATCAATTGGGCTTTTAAATTTGCTTGCTTACAGAAGTATACCACAAGCTGATAAAATATATGTGGTAGTTGTAGTCTCAAGAGTCTGTTTAAAGTAGTGAAATACACAGTTTGAAATGTTTGGTGTTAAGGAAGCGTTTAAATCCTCAGACCAATTAAGCCTAATGATTGAGTGAATGTAATACTTTTCTTCAATAATGTGAAGGTTAAATTAAAATTCATTTTCAAATTAGAAAGTAACACCTACTAACTGTCAATCAGTCAAATGTTTATTTAAAAATCTGGTTGGAAAAAAATAGAGATTAAAAATACTAACTTGAAGTTAGGCTTTTCTTATATTATGAGCATTATATTTGGATGATACAAAAATCTTGCTTTTCTAAACAGTACTGTGGCAAACCTAAAACAGACCTTTCCAAACTCGTGAGCAAGGCTTGGTAAAGGTTTCAAGCGCATGTGAATTCATGGGCTTGGAATGCCAGAAACATCCCATCAATTGTTGGGCGACTGACAATGAATGTCACTGTTCTCTCTAGTTATATTAAAAATACTGGGGCCACCCCGTGGCTTAGCCATTAAATTTGCAACCCAGGCGCGCACCGACGCACCGCTTGTCAGACCATGCTGAGGCGGTGACCCACATACAGCAACTAGAAGGATGTGCAGCTATGACACACAACTATCTACTGGGGCTTTGGAGAAAAAAGGAGGAGGACTGGCAATAGATGTTAGCGCAGGGCAGGTCTTCCTCAGCAAAAAGAGGAGGATTGGCATGGATGTTAGCTCAGGACTCATCTTCCTCACACACACAAAAAAAAATACTAATTTTCCTGTTTGATGTGAGCTATTTATGGGGAGCTATAGCAGGTAAACAGATAGATGAGCACCTGGCTACAGAAATTAGTGCAGGGAAGAAACCTTACAATGGCAGTCAACAAAGAAAACCATGTTGTTGAGTATAAAAATCCCTGAGTAAATACATACAGGGAACAGTGTATGAAGAATACTCACAGCATCTACTGTGCTACAGAAATACACCCACTGAGCTAAAATTGTGTTCACTGGGGTATGATTAAGTTAGAGGTGCTGTATAGTATGGAAACAGAGATACCAGAAATGGCCAATATTAACCACATTTTCTGATGATCGCAAAATAGAGAGTAGGCTCAATTTTATACTCAACTGTATACTCAATTGTATTTCTTAATTAAGGCATGTGACAAGTTATAAAGAATAATACAGTAAGTACTTATGGACCCTACCATCCCACTTCATTACTCACATGGATAAAGTCTTCCTGGGTTCTCCTGTCCAATCACACCCTCTCCCTGCCCTTGCCCTTCTTGTGACTCAACATGGCATTTCCAAGATTTATTAATGTTAATATATGTAGCTTTAATTCAAACAATCTATGATTTTTTTAAAGTGCCATTAATATCTCTGCAGCCCCAGTCTATATACTAGTCACTATGCTAAGCCACTTTACTTTTTCTAATTTATATAAACTTACAACAAACTTGAGAAATTGATATTATCTTTCCTATTTTCTTTGTTTTTATTGCATATTCGGGAAAAATGAGTCTTAGAAAATATAAACAACTTGCCAAGATTGTACTCCATAATACCAAGCAACATATCAGGTGCAAATATTCAAGAATATACTTGATTTTGGAGGATAAGTGTGTGTTGTTTCATCAGTTATAAAATGCACTATATAGATGTTTCTATTTTTTTGGAAACAGAAGAATTGATTTAATATAGTTGAATATTAGAGATTTTCATTGCACACGTTGAATTTTTCAGGTTCAAAGAATCAGAAAGACTGTATTGTTGTACGCTGCATATAAGAACTCCATCATAACAATCTTACTGCACAAAGTGAAAAGGAAAATAAAAAATATTACTTGACTATTTCACTCCACGAAATATTCAAATTGGCTGTCTATGTGTAATTTTATGAAGCCTATATATTCAAGCCCATAATTAAGTGGGATCATTTATCATTAAAAAACTTGTGTTTTATTTACACAAAGGAATATAATATAGCAATTCCTTCCACCCCCAAATATAGCCATTATTAAATTTTGATGGTGACTTCCTGTGTTTATAACAATCTCCTTTTAGCAACTCACATATGTCTAACTTGTATATGATAAAATATTTTACAATCAATAAAGCCATTTTAAGAAATTACCACCTGTGACAGCAAAATAAACAAAAACGATTAATTCTTTGAAGGCATAAATCTTGAGAGATTGTAATAAAATTTTATGTTGGTTGTGGTAATATTTTCTTCTTACCCTTCCTTGCTGCCCCCAAAAAAGGAATTTTCAGGGCGGAATTTGGGTACAGATGTCTGCCAAGCCATCTATTAATAAATGGTTCACTTCTGATGCCATATCTGTGTTCAGAAGATATATATGCAGTTAGATGGCCACCTGGGTAATCTTGACCATGTTCCCTGTAAATTATCCATCTCCTTTCTAGGTCAAACAAAATATATTTTCAAAGTTTATTTGAAATAACTTACTTTTCTTCATAAAAAGGAAAGAAATTTAAAATATTGATTTATACATTCAGGTCAATACTTGCTCATTTTCTGAAGGAAATTTTTAAAAACTCATAGCAATAAGGAGAAAGAGGACTTGAGTTAGTTTTCCGATAATGAAACTATAGTTAGCCCACCATAATCTTCAGACAACACCCCCACCGTCAGGATCACAGTCCAGGGTACCAAACATAAATCAAATGATGAATACTAAGATGACTGGAATCCTCCTATATATCTCTCTCTACTCACTTTCCCTCATTTATACTTTGATGCCTAAAATTCTGTTATTTAATATTCTTGCTTTTATTTAAAGAATAGGTTCTAACTGGCAGGCTCTGGACTTCCAATGGTTGACAAAAGTAGTCATGGGGAACAGAGTTCTTAGCAGAATGACTAAATATATTGAGGCTTTTACACAGGGACACTAAATTATAAATGCATTTGTTTGACTAGAAATATATTATCTCAAAGTAGAGCCATGGTTCTCAACCTTGGCACTATTGGTATTTTGGACCAGATAATTTTTTGTCTTGGGGGGGCTCTCATATACATTGGAGGATGTACAGCAGCATCCCTGGCCTCTACCCACTAGATACCAAAGGCAATCCCCACCGGCAAGCTGGGACAACTAAAAATCTCTCTAGACATTGCCAAATGTCTACTGGGGACACATTGCCCCTGGGGGCAAATCACCCCAGTTGAGAATCACTGAAGTAGTCTTGATGACTGGAAACACTTCCTCACTAGAACATAAGCATCTGGTGGGCAGTGGTTTTTCTGTTTTGTTCAGACTGTATCCTTGGCAGTTAGCACAATGCTTGCCATATAGCAAATAATCAGTAAATATTTGTGAAATGAATGATTAATTGAAATATCCAACACAAATGATGCTCCATTTATAAAATAGAATATCCAGCTGTTTAAAAGAGAGGATTTTAATATATTTATTAATATGATTAAGTGCTCATGAAATATTAACTGAAAAAACCCAATTACAAAAAGTATGTCTAATTTATTCCCATTCTCTGGTATGAAAAAATATATATCTTGAAGTGTGCGCAAAAATTGTGGCTATAATAGGTGGCAGGATTGCAGACTATTTTTATTTTCTTCTTATACTTAATTGTACTTCATTATGTACAATATTTTTATAATGCAAAGTTTGGTTGTTAGTTTACAGAAGACATAATAAAAAGCAGAGTAGGCCAAGCAGACCAGAGAAAGTCCTTTCTTAATCCTAAATTCTGCATAACAAGATTTCTGAAAACTAAACTCACTAGACTTCTGACCTGAGGGGAATTAACTTTTCTCTGAGGAAGCTACCCTAGATAATGCTTGTGTTTCTAAAAATCAATATCTATGTGCCCAGTATTGTCCTGAGAACCGTGGAGATCTAGGAAAAAGTTCAGAATCCCAGTGCTTGCAAGTTTAAAACCAATTTAATTGGGAAAATAAGACTTATACACAGGACACCATCAAAACAAGATGAAATAATACACAGTATGATGAGATATTCTGTTATATGATCATGTGCTATGAATCTTGCTTTCGGATTTCATGGAGGAGAGGTATCAAGGAATGAGTCCACTCAAGAAGGTAAGACTTGAGTTGAATTATCAAGGCTGAGTAAGACTCAGATGAAAGGAGGACAAGAAAGGGCATCCCGAGGCAAATGAACAGGCAAATACTGTGAATAAAGGCACAAAGAGAAATGATGAATACAGGTAGAAGGCGTCGAAGATGCTGATCTCACTGGAACAGACAGATGTAAGGACCACCTACCAACAGAGCTGCATCTTAGGAGGGACAATTTTTGTTAAGTAGGAATGTTCCAGGCATTAGCAGAGCTTTTTGGACCTTTGGCCTCTAGCACCAAATGGTAGAAGCACCAGTTCTCAACAAAGGCAATTGTACACAAGCCACACACCCCCTTCAAGATATTGGGTCCCAGTAATTTATACCCATTTATCATTTCTCCATGACCCTAAATAACCCAGTCTTTATAACAAGGAACTACCAACCTCTTTCCAAGTGCTCCTTAGGGGGTGATCCTGCCCCAGTTGACGACTACCAAGGCTCTACAATCTATCTTCTGATGCTTTGGGCTGGCTGTGTGTTCCCTCCACTTCCTACCCAATTTCATGTGATTTCTATACAAGTTGTGAGCCTCATGGTGGGAGAGCAGACTCTTGATTCAAATGGACTGGATTCAAATTTAGGCTGCATCATTTGCTGGGTGTATAATTTTAGGCAAGTTGCTCTATCTAATTCTCAATTTTCTCATCTGTGTAAGATAGGGCTATTGGTGAATGAGTGTGTAATGGGTTGAGCTGTGTTCCCCTAAAAAGATATGTTAAAGTCCTAACCATCTGAGGAGGTGACTCTTGAGCTGAGACTGGTAAAGAGGAACCAGCCATGCTAAGATTGGGAGGCTGAGTGCGCGGGCAAGGAGAACAGCTAGTGCCAGGAGGGAGAGGAGCACTGGCACTTAGGAGGACAGATAGAAGGCCTTTGTGACTTAAATCAAGGGAGCAAATGGAGAGTAGCATGTGACTGATTCAGAGTTAGTGAGAAGTCAGATTATGAAAGACCTCAGAGGTCATTTGACAGAGGTTAGATTTGATTTTTCACACAATGAAAAGCATTTGGATGGTTTTCAGGTGAAAGAAAGAAAAAAAGAGAGCCTGAGGAGAGAAAAAAAATCAGGATTCCAAGGAGACGACATTTTCTAGGGAGATTTAAGCTTATAAACCGTTATAAATAGAATATTTTCAAACCATTCCATTGCCTGCTTGGCTCTAACATACATCGTTGATGGAAGTCGTGAAGCACAGCGGTTAAGAAGACAGGATCTAGACTCCAATGACGGTGTATTAACCTCAGCTCTGTCATGTAAAGGAACGTGGCCTTGGACAAGTCGCCCATATTTTAGCTTCAGTTTCCCAGTCTCTAAAATGAGGCTTTACTAAGATACGCCATTAACTCAGAACCTGGAACCGAATAAACACTTAAATGTTAGTGATTTTATAATACCACCACCACCTTCATTATCAACCTGATAGAATCTATCGTGGCAGAGAGTTTTGCACATAGTACTTGTAAGATCTAAATTATTTTGGGGGTAGTAGGGACCATATTTAACTTTTCATCACTGTTTTTCCCAATGCTGGGCCAAGTTTTTTGCACATAGTAGGCAATCAATAAATATTTATTAAATTAATGAAAGAAAGAAAGCAGGTTCTCAGTAAGTATTTGATGAAAGACTTAGCCGAACCATTTACCTGCTGATTTCCAGTGATCTGTAGTTCATGGATGATATGTCCTTTCATATTCATTTTCAATTAGATGACAGTCTTTTAAAGCCCCTTTGTATTAAACCATGATTTTTTTTTTTTTTTTTGCATCAAATTTGAACATTCCGTGAATGAGAAGACTTAGGGTGAAAGGGAGGCTGTAGCTTGTCATGTATAGATTTTGTATATATCTGGGTGAGACCACATATTCTTGATAGAATGCATCTACTTATACAGAGCCATGGCCGAGTTGTGTAAAATACCCATACATATTTCATGTTATCTACAAGCCAAGGCTTACAAATGAAAAATGAAGGTTATGCTGTCAAACTCAGAATTTGGGCAGACATTTGGATACAAAATCTGTCTACAAAGAGAATTAATGTACCCAGAAGGAGACATAGCAAGAGTTCAAAGAGATCTTTGGAAGGAAAGGCCATGACTCAAAAACGTCTTACACTTAGTAGGTGTCCATTACACTGTGCTGAATAAGCCTCACCATGGACATCAGCAGTGGAGAAATGCAAAGAACTCTGGTGACAAAGATAACAAACCATAGTATTATATAGTGTTAGAACAAGTATATTTTGAGGATAAGATAATTCAAATTCTGACTATTCCATTTCCAAGCTCTGTTTCCCTGAGCAAGGTACTTATTCTCCCTGAGAGAAGTCTCAGAATTCACATTTCTACAAAGAACTTAACAAGACTGACCTCGTGGGGCTGTGATCAACATTGCATTGTATAAGCACACAGTGTTTGATATGTATTATTGTTGGTTCTGCTATTATTATTGTTATTTTTATTATTAAATGTTCATCAATTCAATCATGAACATTATATTTCACACAGAAGAGTGGATAAGGGATTTTCAATTCAACCATAACAGAATAATGGGTAACATGTATGAGACTTATCCTCCACCACTGAATAGAACCATAAAACTAGATAAAATATGTGAAGCCATCAATTCCATTCATCTCATTGACAGAAAAAGGGAAAATCCTCGCAATAGATAAAGAAAAGCACTTCATAAAATCAGAGGCTTCCTCAATCTGTAAGATTTCTTGATGGAAGTCTATGAAAACACACAGGTATGTCATATCTAGTCATGAAAGACAGAACAAGTTTCCCTGGAGATTGGGAACAATGCAGAATTGTCTGTTCTCACCTCGTTTATTCAGCATTGTACTGGAGGCACTAGCCAGAGTGATAAGGCCTAAATAAATAAATATGTCTGTAAACAAATGAAAAAATTAAACAAATAAAATTTTAAAAAATAAAAGCTATAAAAATTAGAAATAAATAAGTAAAAGTATCTTTATTTGCAGATGACAAAATTGTTTGTGTAGATATTTCTAAGACTACCAAATCTAATAAAGGAATTTAACAACACTGCAAGATCCAATGTTAATATATGAAAAGAAATTGTATATCTATATACTCACCAGAAATTGGAAGGTATTTTTGAACGACCAATTACAATAGCATCAATATAAGTAAAACAATTAGCAATAAGTTTTATGAAAGATGTGCAAGACCTCTATATTGAAAACTATGAAGTATTGCTGAGAAAAAATACAAAGCTAAGTAAATAGAGAGATGTAACTATGTTTTGTAAGACTCTATATTGTTGTTAAATTCCTCTATAGAATCAATGCAATCCTAATCATAATCCCAGTGAGTGTTTTTTGTTTTTGTTGTTAATTCAACAAACAGATTCTGAAATTTATACAGAAAGGCAAAAGATCTAGATCTTAACCTAGATTTAGATGAAAACAATATTTAAAAAAAAAAAACAAAGACTTTCCCTTACCTGATTTTAAGACTCTCCATAATTCTACACTAATTAAGCCAGTGTGGCATTGGCATAAAAATAGATAAATGAATCAATGGGTATGAACAGAAAATCCAGAAATGGATACACATGTATATGGTCAACTGATTTTTTTAGGCAAAGATAGCAAAACACTCCAATGGGGGAAAAGACAGTCTGTTCAACAAATGATGCTGGAACAATCGGATATACATATGGAACAAAAGATGAACCTCAATGCCTACCTCACTCTCATGGCAAAACTTAAATCAAGATAAACATAGACCTAAACATAGGAGCTAAAACTATAAAAATTTTAAAATAAAGCATAAGAAAATGTCTTTATGACCTAGGGTTAGGCAAAGATTTCCTGGACACAGAAACACTAACTATTCAAGCAAAAATTTGACAAATTTGACTTCTGTTCACTAGACATTATTAAGAAAATTAACATGCGTGCCATGAGTAGGAGAATATATCTAGAATAAATGAATAAATCCTACAACAATAATAAAGAGGTGAACAAACCAATAATAAATGTAATATTAGTTATTTCACAAAGGAAAATATGAAAAATGGCCAATACATGAAAAAATGCTCAGTATCATTAACCATTAGGGAAATGAAAATTAAAGCCACAATGAAACACCACTGTGTATACACTGGAATGGCTAAAATAATAAATAAAAGAGAGATAGATAGATACATAGATACATAGATAGATACATAGATGATAGATGATATACATAGGTGATACATATACTGACCATATTGACCAAGCAATCAACCACTAGATGTTGGCAAAGATATACAGCAACTGAAACTCTTACATCACTGGAAGGAGTGTAAAATCATACAACTATGAAAACAGTTGGCTCTCTTATAAAGTAAACCATACACCTAATCTGTGACCCTGCAACTCCACTCTTAGGTATTTTCTCAGGAATAAATATGTTCACATAATGAATGTTCAAGAATGTTCATATCAACTTTATCCATATCCTCAAATGGGAAATAACCCATATATCCATCATCAGAAGAATGGAATTTTTAAAAATGACGTCTATCTGTTCAATGGAATACTACTTAGCAGTAAATAGGAACAAATTAATATATGTTACAACATAGATATACTCAAAAATATAGTGCTGAATGAAAAATGCCAGATCAAAATGAATATATACTGGATAATTTCATTATATAAAGTTCTAGAACAGTTAAAATTAGTCCAATTTTATAAAATTTATAACAATGACTGCTTCTGAATTAGTGGTCAGGAATGGACTGGAAAGTCACAAAAGGACTCTTTGCAATGACAAAAATGTTCTATATCATGATAGAGGTATGCATTACATAGTGTATGCATTTGTCAAATTGTATTGAATTTGTGATATGATTTATCACAAGAAATATATATTCGATCTTTGCTAGTTTCAGGCACAGAGCTCCTAAAATCCTCGGAATTTCCTAAGTGAAGAGAGTCATAAAGATATCTTTTTTATGCTAATGAGGTGACTTTTGAACTGCTCCAAAGGATGGGAGCTGGTTGCCGGGGGAACCACCCAAGTGATTAGAGGGTTAGAACTTTCAGTCTCACCCCTTCACCTCTGGAGGGGAGAGGGGATGGAGGTTGAAACAGTCACCAATGGCCAATGAGTTAATCAATCGTGTCCATCTAATAAAACCTCCATAAAAACCCAAAAGGACAGGTTTGGAGAGCTTCCAGGTTGGTGAACATGTGGAGATTTGGGGAGAGTGGTGTGATCCCCGAGAGCACAGAATCTCCATGCCCTTTTCTGGTACCTTGCCCTAGGCTTTACTTCCGTCTTGCTGTTTCTAAATTATACTCTTTTATAATAAACCAGTAATCTACTAAGTAAAATGTTTCTCTGAGTTCTGTAAGCCGCTCTAGCAAATTAATAGAATCCAAGGCAGAGGTCTTTGGAACCTCCCATCTATAGCTGGTCAGTCAGATTACCTGTACTTGTGACTGGCGTCTGAAGTAGGGGTGGGAGCAGTCTTGCAGGGGCTCTGATGCTATTTCCAGGTAGATAGTGTCAGAATTAAGTTGAATTTTAGGACATCTGGCTGGTGTCCAGAGAACTGTTGAAGGTGTGGGGAAAACTTCCCACACCCACATGTTTGAATTGGGTTCAGAACTCCTTAGAATTATACACTTAAGATTTGTGCATTTCACACTGTGTAAATTTGGATCTAAAAAAATGGGTTAGGAAAGTATCATAATTAACGCATTATTATTTAATCACAAATAAGACATTTTATAGACCATCCTGAAATTCCATAGTGTTGTCCACAGATAGGATCAGAATTATGTTCACATTTCATAGTGAATCCTAGATTTCAGATGTCTTTAGAACTCATGTATTCTGTTGAAAGGACAAACTTTACTCCCAACGTTAGTTATTATTCCCATTTGCCTTGGGCATGAAAATATAAAGCAACTTGATGTGGGAGTTCACTCCATTTATCCCATATTACTATGTTCTCTAAGAAAAGCTAAATATAAATATTTCTAGCAATGATGGATTTAATGAAATATTAATAGACATACCTTAACAAAATATTTTAAATAAATATTTACTCAGAAATGTTATATACATGAGAAAGAGTTCTTTCATCTAAATGAATTTTCATGATAACATAAAGTTTACCCTTAAATGTGCCAAAATATGTTTTTATTAACTTGTATCTATAATAATCACATTAAGTGTCAGGTGATAACCGCAATGCTTCATTGTCCAATAATCCCATGGATTTGCAATATTAACACCCCCCCCCCCATTTTGCAAATGAGGAGACTGAGGTCCTTAACCACTAGGCTGTATAGAGACAGAATCCTGACTTAGAGCTGATCTTCAATACCTACTTATATATCTAAGTAATTTGTTACTCCAACCTAAATGAACTAACCAAATTTAGGGGTGTTTCAAATATACATAGAGTGTTGTTTTTCAAGGCTTGTGGGCATGGAATAAAGGAGAGATGTGTTCCTGACTCTCTGAAAAACACAGGATTAAGTTTATAAATTTAGAAGAGTCTGTGTTTCTACTCTTTAAATAAGAGACTGTTAACAACCGCCATATCATTGTGGCGAAAACTTTCTTACAATGCCAGATTTCTTTGTTTCACCTTCTTGAACCTTAAATGGACTAGTACATTTAATACCCAAAATCAAATCATTGAAAGATGTTATATAAAAGTCCCTTAGTGCTTTTCCCTGCCTTAGTAAAATGCCAACACCTAAGACTAACCTTGAGGAAGGTATTGTTCTCTAGATGAATAATCTTAGCCACTGTTAGCCCTTCCCTCATGCTTCCCTTTGTCAAAAGAGGAGTAAGCCAATGTTGCCTCTGAATTCAACATCTAAAATGATAAAAATTATGTTTTTCTTTATAAAGTCAAGCAATTACAAGTTTATTGGTTTTCAAATTAGGACCCTAAACAACTCTTTATGGCACTCTTGAGAGGATAGATCCCTGTTTTTTTCCAGATGATGACAGGAAAATTCTTCTTTTGAAATACTAGAAAAGGCAGAATTAATAAAATTCTGGCAGCACTTTAAAAAAAAGAAATAAAAGAAAAATATCAAATAATAATTAATTATTGAGCATTTTGCAAACATTACCTCATTTCTCCTTGCGTTGGTACTCGGAGTAAGTATTACTATCTCAGTTTACAGATAATTGTGGCTCAATGAGGTGATATTATCTGCACAAAGTCACTCAGGTGCTAAGAGGTGAAATTGGGTTTTGAACCTAAGTCATTTTGACCCCAAATCCTACATATGTGTGCATTTAGCTATTTGGAGTATTTTATCAAAACTCACTTGATTGCTATTCTCTCATAAGCTTAAGAATTACTGGATATTAACCTGTTAACTTTTTATTCTTCCTCACAGAATATTAATCTTAAACATGGAAAGGAAAATAAAATGCATACCAAGGAGCCAAAGTTGTTAGGTCTAGTTAACCCTATGATGTTTTTCTCCACAGCTTTTTCTTCTCAACTTCCATCCAATGAGTTGGAAAATCCTGCTCATAAAATGGAAGCTGTTAATAATGGAATTCAACAGTATATTTTCATTTTTCACACTGGATTGTTGAACATCAAAATTCTAGTCTAGTTCCTACTTTCCCTCTATCTGCTTTCCCTGGGGATCTCACTCAGGTCCGTGGGCTTAATTATTATGTACATGCTGCTTGTCTTCAAACCTCACTGCCCATTTGGCTTCTTGTGCGCTCTAGCTCCTTGAGTCCCACTCTTTCTCCTTCATTGAGAAATTTCACTGGCATCTAGAATGCAACAAGTCCAAAACTGAACTCAATCACCTCTCTGCAAAATAAATATTATAAATTTGATGAAGGAAGGATAAAAAAGACAATGAGGAAGGAGGGAAGAAAGGAAGGAAGGAGGGAAGGAGGGAGGGAGGGAGGGAAGGAAGGAGGGAAGGAAGGATGGAGGGAAGGACCAGTTTCACATTCTGTGTTCCACTTTTCAGTGAAAGGCATCACCAGCCACCTGAGGCCAACCAGACACCAGAGCACCACATTTGACTGCTTCCTCTCATTTCATGCAGCCAATTAATCACCAGGACCCACCGACTTTATATTCCGTATTTTTCTCAAATATGCATCCTTTTCTCCATTGCTTTTGCCACTAATGTTGTACAGTCTCTGGCATCTATTCTAAGGAATCAATCCATCAGCTTTCTAAAGGGATTTCTATTTTTTCTAGTCCACTCCTCCAATCCAGACTCCATGCTGTAAAAGGAAGTAAATATTCAAAAATGAAAATCTGAACGTGCTACTCCCTGTTCCCATTATGGTACAGGTTTTAAGGCATGGACTATGGAGACAGACTGCCTGGGTTTGATCCTGGTTCTGTCGTTTATCGCCTTGAGAAAGCTACTTAACCTCTCTATGCATCAGTGATCTTTTCTGTAAAATGGGGATAATCATAATGATACCTGCCTCATGGGGTTGTTTTGAGATTAAATGAGTTAATACATGAAAAGCATACTATGTAAGCACTATATAGATGTTAGTTGTTCTTTTTTTTTTTTTTTTTTTATTGCTTAAACCCCTCAGTAAAGCCCAAACTCTATTAAGCTCACTGCATCAGCTCTGGCCATGACATTCTTTCACTTCTTCCAATGCATCAAGCTTTCTTTTCTCTCTGGCTATTCCTTTACGTCTGGAACACTCTTTCCGTACCATCCACCTCTCCTTTTTCTTTAAGGTCTCAGCATAGTTATTCCTTCCTCCTGGAAACTATTCTTTAACTCCTAACCTGGGTTAGGTGCCCTTCCTCAGTAACGCAACAACACCCTATAGTTACTGCCTCTTCACTTACCACGTTTCCACAGAACGCTGACCATTCCACTGACCGTTTACGTGGCTGTCTTGACCACGAAATGTGTAAACACCATGAGAGTGGGCATTCTGTTTTCTTTGTATTCTTTTGCATCCATATCATGTCCAGTTTCTAGTGGAAAATATAAAGAAAATAAACAAATCTCTTAACAGTAAAGTTAGTAGGTTGGTGGGTAGAGGAGGGACATCTCCCGCCCCCAACAACTTACTGCTTTTTGCTCCAGATTCCTGGAATTATCAGTGAGAAACTTGCCATAGTCATAATTTTTATTTGATTTTTCTCTCATTCTCACTGGTGAATCACTCTGACTACTGATTTCCCCAAACTTAATAAAATTACTATATCTCATAACCATGATGATGTAGATTATCACAGTCTCTAGACTCAAAGATTACCGAAGAATTATAATTTGAAGAGCTATGATTTATCAGTTATATCAGTTTCACTTAAATAAATAAGAGAAACTTGCAAGATTCCTCTAAAATTAATTTGTAATTTTAAAGAAATTTCCACAGTTATGTATGCAGAACTGTCATAATCATTTAATTATGCTTCTAGTGTATTAAAACCACTTTCAATGTTTTCTTGAATCATCTTCTCTTCTTAAATTGCCAATGGTGATACAAACACAGTACCACATTACATTTGAAAGTGCAGAGAGAATTCTTCTTCAATGATCCCAAAGATAATGAATTAAACTGATGAAAAAGTACAATAAGTATTTCTGAATTATAACAACATTTTATGAGCTAATTTTCAAGATATTAAGTCGTTGCAAATATTTTTCTACTGAAATAAAAGAAAACGAGAAGAATAGAATGGGATATAAACTGTTACAAAATACGATTTGATCAGGAATAAGAAAATTTTAAATGCAAAAAAGATTGCTTCACAGTCTCCAAACGGTCTGGAAAAATATGTGGTGAGAAAAGACTACAGTCACTTTTCGAAGCACATCTCCTGGTTTTCTATCGATTGAATGGACAATTTTTTAAAAAGACCTGAAACAATAAACTAGCTTTTCCTTTCTTCTCTACTGTCCTTGAGGCAACTTTAATCCTTTACACTCTAAGAATAGCCCCCAAAATGAGTCAGAATTTTCTAAGGAGAAATCTTATTTCAATTTTCTTCCTTCAATATCTACTTCCTCCATGTCATCTGAATTCTAATCCTACAAAATCCTTTTATGTCTTTCCTTATAACAATACACAGGTGATTTAATAACTATCCATCTATCCATGCATCCACTCATCCATCCATCTGTCCGTCCATCCATCTGTCCATCCATCCTTCCTTTTAATCTTCAGCACAGCCTGGTACTGTGCTACTAACTTGTTTATGACCCTTAATTTCCTTTTAATGAATCCCAGTTCACACCAGGAGAGCCTAGGTGGGGTGATGTTTCTCTCCATCTGTTGTTTGTCATGTTAAATTTAGATATCTCTGGCAGTGCCCAGATTCGATAATGATAGGTGAGGGCGTGTTATATATGTGCTAACAGAAAGGTATTTTATAATTCCTGCATGCAATGAGTAATTTTCTTCCCACTGCAATTTTTCTTGCTTGCAGTAAACCTTAACTACAAAATGCTCAACTGGAATTACTAACAAAATAACATTTTCAAGTGATGTCTTTTTTCTTTTCCTGGTATCATTTGAAGCACGATGCCCAGTGAGGTAGAACTTTAATTTTTATTATTTATATACGTGTGCATGTATTTAAATAAGGGAACATACACTTAAAAAGAGCTTGCTTGTTTCCATTTTTAGAGATAGTACCATCCATTTATCTTGGGGTGAAATTTCTTTTTTCTCCACCTTATACTTTGGTGAGAAAGTAGACAAATTTCCATAGGGAGCCCAGGGGCTTGCTGGGAGTGAAAGGATAACGATCCAGACTTCTCTTTGAGTTTTCACGTTTTTAAACCATATTGCACAAAATTAGAGCTATGATTGGGACCCACTGGCAGGAGACGAAACATGAATCCCTAAAGGGAGTTAACTATAATGAAAAAATTAGGGCTAGGGTCCCAGACACAACAACAACCCATAGGTTTTCATGTCAGGAGGTATAAAAAGGTGAGTTATGCTTGTTTCCTTCCTGACCCAGTTACTCAGGCACCATGAGTGTGGTTGAGAGACAAAAGTCCCTGTATGATCTGTTTTACATCTTATACTACACTGCTGGCCTTCCTGATTGGAGAGTAATGACACACAGAGGCAGGTAGCAGCAATAGAGAATGAAGTCTCACCTTCCTTTCTATGATCACCATTAGCACTCCGAAACTACTAGATCCTGGGAGTGGGACCTGGAGAAACAAAGAGTGGACTTTCTCAAATCAGTGGGACGAAGGCTCATAGATATGTAATTTGAGTAAATAAGTAAACTGTGCCCCTATTGCATAATTTAAACCAGAGAACTGACACCATCCTATGATATAATTTATAAGGACTTTATTTTATTCTAATTGAGTGATCTGAGCATAGATAGTTGTACTGTTTTTGAGGTTGGAGGAAACAGAATAAACTTATGCTATGGGAAATTTGTGCATTATCTCAAGTTGATTCAGATGTTTGAACGTCTTGGAAAATTTCCGTAAAAAAATGAGGCAGTAGGATGCCTGTGTTGATTTTGTATGTGCCAACGTGGCCAGGCTGAACTACATCTCCCAGAACCCCCTTCTCTGTAGGTGTGTGGTCAGGGAGGGCCACAGAGAGATTCTCATGTGAGATTTGGAGGGTGAAGTGAAGCCACAGCCCTTCTGTGGCTCACACACCTTGTGGCTCATCGGCTGCCCCACCTCATTCGCCGCAGGCACGGCTATGTCAGCTTAAGATCCACTTTCCCCTGGTTCCTCCTTCAGCCTCTCTGACTCCTGGGCCAGGTGCATGTTCAGCTCCACGATGAAGGCCTCAGCTTCTGCAGGACACTCCAGTCATTATGATCAGGCACAACAAGAACCGACATGGGTGTCTGTCCACCCTCGTGGGTTCCAGCTTTTCCTCACTCTCCCCGACTTTACATCTGTCTTCCTCTCCCCCCCAATTTCCTGTCCAGCGGATGTCAGCTCTAGCCTCAGAAATGGAGATAGCCTTAGAGAGGCTACGTACTTAGCTTCCACAATTAGGCTGAAACTGTAATAAATCTATATTTATATCCGATCTAAAGGTCAGCTTCTTTGATTGAATCCTGACTGATACACTGTCACCTGGCACCAGTACACTGAAAACTGAAGGCCATCAGTCAGCATTGCGGTCACACGGGCACTTCTGTCAGTATTACCTTCCAGTGAGTCTTTTAGAGGAGTATGGAGTTACACAACTGCTTCCCTCACTCTTCACATTTGAAGAGACCATTTTAACAAAGGTGAGGCTCCTTCTCCGACCAAAGTGATCCCAATGCTACCTCCTCACCCCCTTTCTAAGGCACTGTGTGTTTCCATCTCTTCCCACCTTTGTTAGAGGAAAAAGATCAGGACAAAAGGTTTGAATCTAAAGTTCTAAAAAGCTAAAGCTTATCTGTTTCTCAAAAGATTGAAGTGGAGCTTTCATCACACTATTTTTAGATGGCTCCCTCTCTAGTAAATCCCTAATGCAGGTGCAAGGGCAGTTTGATTTGGGGTTTTTTGTTGTACAAAGTTTTAAATCTCAAAGACACCAGTGTATGGAAATCTTCATCAACGTGCACGTTGTTTCAGCATCATCTTCATCAGGAATTTGGCATGAAAAGAGAGATAATACCTAAAAGGTAAGAATGGAAGTAGAAATGGATCGATCACCTAAAAGGTCATAAGTACACATTTGAAGCCTGAGCTTCTTCCGGATTAGAAACCCTTCTCCTTCCACTTTGTAAAACCACTCTTAATTATTAAATTTTTCCAAATCAACAAAAACCATAAGCATATTTCAAACACATGTAGAAAATTCACTCATAAGAAAAAAGTAAAAATACTTTATTAAGGAATTTAATTTCTAGTAAAGTTCTATTTAGTGATATATTGATTCAGAGGTAGTAACAATTTATTTACGATAAATAAAGCAATATATTACTTGGTGCTGGGAACCTGAGTACAAACAAAGGTATAGCCTTTGATAGGCTGATTTCAACAAAAGTCTTAATTAAATGCCCAAAATATCATTCATATATATGTATATGTATATATATATATGTATTTGTATGATTTGGGAAACATTTAATTTAATACATATGTGCAAAAATATATATCATACATAATTTAATATATATGCAAAATTACTTCTTAGTTCTTTATACATTCTAAAAATGTATTTTTGAAACTATTCTAATTTGAAAATTAGAAGCATGCATAAAGTTGGACACATAAGTGCATTTGTGATGTAAGGTGAGTTAAGACCTTCCCCACAGCCACAGCAGAGTCCAAATCACTCATTTCACAGATGAGGAAACTGACGATCAAGGACATAGAGACCTGCGGTGATCAGTGCAGGTCAGGAGTCCAGTGTCTCTTGGCTTCTAATCAAGTGCTGACTCCACACCCCGGCCCCTCAGGAAGGAGCAGCTGGTTCTCTAGCTTGGGGTGAAGCAGAAAAGATATGGTCTAACTCTGTGATCACTGAGCAAATCCAGTTGCAAATAAAATGCATTTTCCCCCTCTCAACTTCACAAACAGAATCCACACACTAAGAATATCCCTGTTGTTGGTGTGAAAGGAGTGATCTCACATTTCACAATATCATGCAAACTCAGACAGGCGTTGCTGGTGCCCGCGACCTGCAGGCTTCGGCGCCTCTCCAGATCCGGCTGCAATGTCTCATTTTTAAGCTCATACAACTCCCTTCCACTAACTAGAGGCATACATATTCTTTCAATTTTTTAGAGTTATAGTATGTGTGGAAAGTAGGATATTAACGAAGAGAGAACCATACAAATAACAGGAGCAGCTTGGCACTACACTTGAGCCTAGGCTGGAAATTAAAGGAGTTACTATTTCACTTTCTGAGTTGTTAGAAAATGTAACAAGGGAAGAATAGTGAGAATCTGGTGGCCTCTGTGGATCTGAAATCTAAAAGTCGCTTCAACAATCCATACAGTTCTTGTAACAGTCACTGGGCACCTGCTAGCCAGTTCCACTGCTTGCTGGCTGTGTAACCTTGGACATGTTGATCTCTCTGTGCCTCAGTTTCCTAATCTTTAAAATTAGAGTGTAATAGTATCTACCTCACGGAGTTATCTTAAGGATCAAATGAGAAATTACATAAGAATGTCAAGAGATTTCTAGAGATTGCAAGCAATATTTCAGCTGTGATTATCATTAGGATGTGTTAATCATGTTCACGTTTAATCCTCAAAAATCTCTGCAAGGTGGGTATGAAAGAAAGAAGAAATAGAAGCCCAAAACTTTGAAATAAATTGCCTATAGTCACACATTTGATGAATGGTAGAGGCTGTTCAAGATCGTGAGTAAAAGCTTGGACTCTGTAACCACATGGTCTAGAATCAAATCCCAGTGCTGCTACTTATTGGCTGTGTGACTTTGGGCAAGGTCTTGCCCTCTCCATGCCACAGCCCCCTTACCTGTAAAATGAGATTCATAGGGTTTTTATGAGAAGTAAATTTAATAAGTGAATACTTACAAAGTGCTTGGAACACGGTAAGCACTGTCTAAATATTGCCTGTCCTTTTTTTTTTTTTTTTGTGAGGAAGATCAGCCCTGAGCTAACATCTGTAGCCAATCTTCCTCTTTTTGCTGAGGAAGATTGGCCCTGGGCTGACATCTGTGCCCATCTTCCTCTACTTTATATGTGGGACGCCTGCCACAGCACAGCTTGATAAGCCCCGCATAGGTCCACGCCAGGATCCCAACCTGCGAACCCCGGGCTGCTGGAGTGGAGTGCACGAACTAACCACTACGCCACCGGCGGGCCCCCATTGCCTGTCATTCCTATTGAACCTAGGTCTGACTTCTGAGTTCATCCTCTTTCCGTTCTAATTATTTAATCCTTAGGACTTGCCCAGTCCTAAGAATCACCTGAGAGTGCCTACTAAAAGTGTGAATTCTCAGGTCCTTGTCATAGATATTTTGATCCAGCTAGTCTAGAGTAGATCACAGGAGTATACATTTTTAAGGATCCTGATGCTCCCCTCTCCAACCATCCAGATATTTTTATGATGCAGCAAGTGTAGGAAACTCTATACCAGATGTCCTCAAGCTTAGGTGCTTGTGTGGAATTATCTATAGAGTTTTGGAAAGTCCGCAAGCCTAAGCCCCCCGTATAAAGGGTATAATGTAAATGGAGGGTGGGATGCAAGCACCTGCCATTTTTTTAATTCAGGCATCCCTATGGGCTTTGCCAGTTGAGAATATGACACTATACCTACTCAGTAGCATTTAGTATGTGTAACCTTTAGTTTGACTCACAGGGCCTGGGTTCTCAGAGTCATGGTCAACATTCAGAAAATAATGCCAAATTTAATCCAAATACAGCATTTCATTACGTAGAGATTACCTGGGTTGTGTAAGTCAATTACCTGGCTATGTATTATCAAAACCAAGACTCCACCTATAGACGGATTCGCATGAGTTAGAATTCTGGAAATATACCTTACCCAATGGGCAAACTTGAGTAAAAACTTGACCTTTCTGCCATCTCTTTCTGTTCTGCCTTCCCTCCATAAAGATTGTGAAGATTGAAAGAGGAGAATATCTAAAGAACTACAGAGATATGGGGGATGGTTACAATGTTCTATCTACAACGTCCCTGCCCTCAGTGGTGTGATCGCGAAACACCGGGTGTGATCTCAGGTGACCAAGTTTACACCTATGATATTGAGGTTAAGACCCGTTTACCCTACAGCTGTGAACATTAGCTTCTAGGAAAACACTTGCCGGGAAAATGTTAGGATATTTTATTTATCACAAGATGATACCCCACACCTCAAGCCTTGAAAATCAGGTTATAACCAAGACTGTCTTACGATGGTTTTGATACTGGTTCAAGACAAGGTTGACATGAGAGAAGCCATTGTAGAAAAGAAACCCTATTTTAACTTTGAGTGACCTCTGACTAACTAACCCAGCTGGATCTGCACCCTCCAGGAGATCTAACTGCTCTGTAGATTTTACAACCCCTGCTTGTGCATGTACCTCCCAGCTGCGATAAGATAATGACTTTGTTCTTTTGAGTTCCTTAGGAATGTGATGACCCCCGAGTAGAGAGTCTATGCTGATAGCCATCATCAATGAAAACTGAAAGATCTGGTGTGGCAACTCCCAGTCTGTAACACCCGAGGGTCAACATTCCTAACCCCCTCCCCTATAACCCACCAGCCTACTTAACTGCTGTAAGATTTTGTGCCCCCTTAAGATGGGTCTTTGAGACGTTAGTTGGCCATCTTACCTCTTGCTAGCAAGCTGTAATAAACTGCCCTTTTTCCCACCATCTTGCCTCTTGACGATTGGCTTTTGTCTTGCGGCCAGCAGATCATGCCCTTTGTGAGATAACAGTTTCAAAATAGTTAATGAAAGAAACCCATTTCAAATAAGCTAAATACACACACACACACACACACACACACATACACACACACACACATACACACAAACTCACGTAATTGGGAAGTCCAGGGATTGGATCCAGGAACTCAGGGCGTGCTGTCACCTCTCTCCCACACACTTCTCCCATATCCAAAGTGCCTACATCATATCTTCAACCACGTAAGTCCTCAATGAATAATTATGGAGTGACAGTTTAATCTACTATAGTATATGTCTTCTGACATATTTTTCTAAAGAGAATGAACATTTCAAATTCTGGATAAGATGTCTATCTAGATTTTTTTTATACTTTACAAAATTACTTTTCTTTCTTTTGTTAAAATATGTTCTGTTAAGCCCTGGGAATTTATTCTTCATTGTAGAAGTACTGAACAAAATAAAAAATACATTCTCAGCCTTTCTGATCAGATGCTTCAGACATCCTGGCCTCATTTTAAAGTGAGAACATTGAAGTTTTCAGAACTTTAAAGTTATGACTTTTTTTGTGTCTGAACTTTAAGGTAACTGAAAGATGAGGAACATTTTTTTTTGCATCCTTTCTCCTTCAATAGAGGATGGTATATCACTCATATGGGATAATTTGAGAAAAATGAGAGGCAGCATTTGCCCTAAAATTTTTCTCAAAATATCCAAAATTTTGAGTTATTAATTGACTAAAATTATCACCACTGGCAATGATTTTTTCAAGTTAAAACACTGCCTCTTCATTCCAGGCCCATCTCCTTGCATTTATCTGTTTGTTCACTCTTTCATTCATTCATTCAACAATCATGCACTGAGCATGAGATGAGGTGCTGGAGATACAGAGTTTAATGGAACAAATGCAGAGAAGGAACATCAGATCTCAAGCATGCTGGTACAGACTTGATTGATTCAGTAAATATTTATTGAGCATCTCCTGATCTTCAAGCTTTGTGCTGGGCTCTGGATATATAGCTGTAGACAAGAAAGACAGAAGCACTGTCTTTACAGAAATTAGAGGAGAGTGAGACAGAAAACAAACACCTGAATAGATAACTGATCAATAATTTCTACGAGAGTCATACATGAGGTAATGTGATAGAAAGGAGTTGGTGGCTATTTTCAATAGATGAGGTAGTTAGGGAAGACCTCTGAAAACGTAATCTGTGATCAGAGATCTGAAGGAACTGAAATATGTGGGACAAGACAGCCGTGTGAAAAGACAGGGAAAGAATGTTCTGGGCTAAAGGAACAGTATCTGCAAAGATCCAGTTACATGAATGGTGGTATGAAAAGGAGACAAGGGTGGATAAAGTATAATAAAACAAGATGAGGAGAGGGGGAGGGCTAGATAAGGTATGCTTTAAGACATGATAACAAATTTGATAAGTTTACTTAGATTAAAAGTATGATATTAATGACTGACTATAATATATCCAATAACCATTCATTGTGTAAAGGATCAGAACAACAGGAGAAAACAGATACATAAAATTGTAAAAGATACAGAATAAAGAGCAGTTTGTCATGAGTGTGTCCCTAGCACTTAGACATATATCACTTTAAAACAATTTCAAACTTACAGATAAGTTGAAAGAATAGTATACTGAACTCTCATACATCCTTTGTCTAGAGGCTTCCTTCAAGTCTCTCTAATTCTCTCATTAATATCCTTTGAAGAAAAAGGATGTGATCCAGGACAAGGCACGGCACCAGCTGTCGGGTCTCTGATCCTCTCCAATCTGGGACAGGCCCTAATCTTCCCTCGACAGTCATTTTCAAAGCTTACAGGCCAGGTATTTTGTGAAATGAGGTTTCTCTAGTGTTTCTTCATGATTAGATCCAGGTATGCATTTCTCTCTTTTTTGTTTTTTTTTTTGACCAGATTATGACAAATGTGATGTTTTTGTTCTTCTACTTGCATCCTACCCCGTGGCTTGTGATGAAAATTCATTTCGTTGCTGGTCGTGCTGACTCTGATCACTTGATGGAGATGGTGTCTGCCTGGTACTGTTACGCCTACAAAGCAGCCCCCACCCCTTGTAATTAGTAACATTTTGTGGAGAGATAACTTGAGACTAAGTAAAATCCCATTCTTCTCACTTTTACCACTAGTTTTAGCACCATTGATATGTCTTGTCTGAATTAATCATTAGTATGAGTATCACTATAAAATGGAGCTTTGCTAATTACATCATTTATTTTACAGTTATTAGCTTGAATTTTATTGTATAGACAAACATGTTCCCCAATTTATTCAAGTATTTATTTGTTCAGATTAGTAAGGGCTTATGGATTCCAGTTTAATTTAGTGAGTTATAATCTCATCATTTTTATTTATTTTGAGGCTCAAAGTCCCTGATTTTGGCCAGTGGGAGCCCCTTCAAGCTGTCTGTGCATCCCTTTGACATGTCCCATCATTCTTTGAGCATTTTCTCACTTTCAGGGGCAACAAAGTGCTTCAGGCTATCTTGTTACTTTCCTGACCTAGACCTCAAAATCTGCCATTTCTCTGATGAGACCCGGTTCCTTTCAACAGAGAAATGATATTTAGAAACCAGGATCTGGACACTAGGTTCACTCATTGCTACTGGGATGCCGAAGATCTTAGTATCTCAGGGGAGAGAATTCACATCAATACTTCCAGTTCCAATCCAACAACAAAAAGTATTTTAGCTTTTCCTCTTTCCATATTCATTCCTCTCTTCTCAGACAGTGACAAAGCTCACTGGGCTATTTTTCGATTCCACTCCAGTACTCTCCTCAGATGGACCACAACTGCCAACCAGACTGACTGAGAAAAAGAAAGGAAGAAAAGAAGAAAGGTAGACATGAAGTTGTTTGTTGTTTTTGTTTGTTTGTTAAATGAATGAATTTAGTGATCCCACAGTGAGATCATTTGTATTGAACTTATTTTATATCAGGATCATTCCATTTATGAACCATATCTAGCTTCTTTTAATCTAAAATTGTTAGTCAACCAATGAGTTTCCCTCTAAGGATCTTCTGGAGACCAGCATCACTGTTGTGTAATCCTAACCTAGCCAATGGCTACGTGTATCTTCCTTTTAGAAACTTCTGTGCTAAGGACCTTGTTTGGGCAAGGCACAGGTTGGGGGAAGGGTTGTAAAATTAAATGTCACAGTTTTTCAACCAAAATAAAGGACTGTGCTCTAGCAGAAAGGCTAAGTTAATAACTATGTCTCAGAAAAGACTATGATAAGTGTCATAAGAGAAAAATAAACTGCATCAAAAGTATGAAGGAGGAGAAATTGATATCTAATGGGGACATCAGCACTGTTCTTACCAGGGCTCAGTTTGTATTCTACCTCAATCTTGCTTGGAGAACAAATAAATACCTAAGAAAAGATAAAACTGTTAGATTTAATAGAATTTGTGGAAGACTTTAAACTACACACATCTAACAAAAAAAAAAATCAATGATGGAAATGTCAATTTCCTTAACACCCTACTCTGTTTTATTTTCTGATTCCAGATACAAATTCACTCTAAATTCTCTCACAGGGATTTAAATGCATGTGTTTGAAACATTGACAGTTACTCAATAGGGGGTTTTAAAAGCCCATTGGTTTGCAGGAGTGCCTGAGAGAGGAAACGCATGATTCATGTGGAAGTGTGTCTCACTGAGTAATTTGCCAGGCTTCTTTTATCACCAAAGGCAAACTTTTGACCTTGAAATCCCCATTATCAATGCATCCTATCCAGTTCTGAGTCCTGCTGCTTTATTTTTCTTTGCACAAAGACGTCATTCATCCATGCATTCAGTCAATCAGTCAGTCAGTCAGTCAGTCAGTCAGTCAACAAATACCAATATTTTCTTCTCTCCTGTCAGCATGGATAAAAAGATGATTATGAGATTCATATATTTATTCACAGATCTTTATTGAGTACTTACTACATGATAGGAATTAATCTTGGTGTGAGGATGACACAGCAAACAAGGCAATGTTTTTATTCTCATGGAGTTTGTGGGAGACTGACGTATAAATTAATGAGTACTTTCTAGAAAAAAATAAATGCTATGAAGACAATGAAGCAGGCAACAGGATGGGGTGTTGAGAAGTGCTAATTTCAATTGGTTGGTCCAGAAAGGCATCTCTGAAGAAGTGTTGCTGGACCTGAATGATAAGAAGGAGCCCAGTCTGAAAAGATTTTGAGGTGACTATTTGAGGCAGAGATAGTCTATTCCTTTTTGCAGAAAGACTACAATACAAACTGAAAATTCCACTATATTTCAGTGGAAGTATATATAGTGAGTTTAGGCATATAGAAAGTAGTACATTAGGAAGGGTGGGAGCAGGAGACAAATATTGGCTATTAGGGAAGGTGGCGCAGAAAGGTAATATTTTAGAACCCTTGATGATATTCCAGAGCTTCTTAAGCAGGTAAGAAAGAGAAAGACATGAAGTTAGTCATCATGCGCAAAGGCTGAAAACACACAATATGTTCAGGCAATAGAAACTCGTGGATACACTTAGAGCTTATAATGAAAATGAGTGTGAATGGAGATTAGCACAGAAATGTAGGCACAGAGAGACTTGTGTTTTTTAACTTCTGCATTGAGGACTTAATGCCCAAATGAGCTAGAATTTGATTGCTGCGCTTTTAAAAAGATAGGTGAATGATCTTCACAAACCACCTAGATCTATGATATTTAGTGTTTCTCACAGTGTATTAAAAACTTAAGAGTGTCTCAAAAACTTAAGAGTGTCTCAGAGGCTTATGCTAAGAAAAGAAAAGAGGGCAGAATGGGAAGACATCGAGTACACCCACCCCTGTTGAATTGGAGCTCTTGATTTTTTATGTTTTCAGTATTTGGGGATTCTATTTTACAATTTTTTTTTTTAATAATAAATTCACTCTTTAAAAAATAAAAAACAAACAAAATTACACAAATCTAAGAGTTTTACTTCTGGCTATGGCAGAATGGCTCCTGTCAGACCAATCTCCCCTCCTGACCCCCCTACCCACCCCCCCACCCCCCGCCCTACCTCGTCCCCATAGAGCACAATTGTAAAGCTAGAAAAAAATATCCTTTGAAAACACTGGAAAGTGACCAAGATAGCTGGGACTTTATCGTAGATAATTGATAATTGGTGCTACTAAGTATTCAGTAGGAGAAGCATTTTTCCCCCGTTCTCTTGTTACTATTTTGGCCCTACGTAGGAACTTCTCCCCTTTTAGAAGGAGTGAGAATAGCAGTACCTGGTCTGTTATCCAATTGCACACTCATTGCATTGTTATCTGGTCTATGATCCAATTCCACACTCACTGCATTGGCGCCATTTGTATTTGAGCATGTGTGGTGATGTAGCATCTTCTTTCTTCCCTAGATGTGCACGTGTGTTTGGTTGTGTTTCTGCTTCCATATTGTAAGCATCCTTGGGTAAAGGATCAGGCCTGTGTGTCCCCACTGTCAGCACCTCAGGGTGTAAGGAAGTGATTCCGAGTATGTGGATAAGAGTCTGCTCTGTTCTTGAGACCCCAGCTCTTCTTGGGGTGGACCACCGATTCAGCTCAGGAAATGCTGCCGAGCTTGACCACGGCTGAAGATTAAAACAAAACTCTCCAAACTCCAAGCCCGTTATTGTAAAATCCTAAGAAAAGGCTCAAATTTTGATTTCTATCCGTCTGACTCTTCTCTTTACTTTTCAGTTATTCAGAACTTAGAGAGGAAGAGAAGTGTCATGATTCATTATCTCTCAAATCTCAACATACAATACAAATCAATAAATAACTGGTGCTGTAGCTCTAGGAGGAGAAATTCCCAGGCCTAAATGATACCTCATTCCCTGCCTTGCATTCCACACTTCTGCTATAAACCACTGAGAAAATGGGTTATCTCGGAGGATTCATTTCAGCGATTGTTATTGAGTCCCTTCTATTGGCCAAGTCTTGTGCTGGGTGCTATTGGATATAAAAATCTTATAGTTCAGTGGGGGAGGTCCAATCTATGTGACTGAACCATAATCTATTTTAGCTTCACAGTGAGGCCATTCTTGACTCCCCTTGTATACATCAGCCTCAACGCTGACCCCATTCTCCACTCACCCGTTTACTCATTGTCACATTATTCTATTTGCCTCACTCCACTTGTCACAGTGAACTATCTGAGTTGCCTGGTTTATTTCATAGTTAAATTATATATTGATGGTCTAAAATGTTAGTTCTATGAGGCCTACAACACTGCCTGTTTTGGTCATCACTGTATCCTTCCAAACTAGGATATGGTAGTTGCTCAATAAATATATCTACTGTTGAGAGAATTAATTAATTATAAATTAATGGTCAAATGTCACTTTATAAGAGGATCAATGATAAGGTATGATGACATTTTGCACTTCTTCCTCGGAAAATCAGGAAATGCTAAAAAAAGGAGGTGGCATTGCAACTGGGCTTGAACGGATTCTGGATTTGGGACCGTAGAGAAGCCTCCCTTCTCTATGAGAACAAACATGGTTATGAGAACAAACATGGCATAGAAACCGCAAGATGTATTTTGATTGAGTAAGTACTAGGCTTATGACTAACCTTTGTGTCTCATTGGCTTATACATATTTTCAGTGGTATGAATCTTACTAGTTCTTTCCACCCATACAAAGAAATTTTAAAATACAGTCAAATTCTCTCCTTGGGTTCATACAGAGAAGACTCACTGTGCCAAAAGTTTATTTTTTTCCCTCTTATTGTATCAGAAGCTCTCCATCTGACATTGAAGTGAGTCTATCCCAGCTGCAAGATTGTGGGTCAAGTTTGAGCAACAGTTCACCGAACAATAATTTTCTTCAATTGAATCTTGCTCTTGCTGGGGAAATTCTCTCTGCACTGACAGTACTGAGAGCTCCAGAATAAGAGTTATCTATCTTGTGCTTTCCAAGTCAAGCCTATTGTCACCACTAAAGATTGTTCATTAAGCACCTAATCATCTAGATTTGGCCCTAGCTTTATCGTTGGACAAAATAAAATAAATGGATACTGCTTCTTCTTTATATCACCTATGAACAAATTCTATCATATCAAGTGTCTTTAATACTTTGTCATTTGTTATTTTTATGCTTGACTTCCCCATGGGATAATGTGCCTGTGGTGTGTGGGCTTGTGTTATTCTCCTCGATATCCCCAGTACCTGGAACCCAGAAGGGCCTCAAATATTTGCTGAATTAATGGGTTTTGTAAATGATAACATGAATAAACATAAGGCTATGCAAATCACCATAAATATTGAACATACATAGTATATTGTGTACATATTTGCATGGTTTCTCAAGACTCAATAAGAAATTCTTAATGTCCATAATAAAGATGTCTATTAAAACTCTTGTTCAGGTTTCCTTTTTAAAACAATAATACACGTTAGAAATATAAGCATATAGGATTAGAGTTGGGAAATTTACTGGTTGGGGAAGAGGGAAGAAATATGACCACACATTTCTTCGTACAGACACTATGTTTTGATCTCCATTGGATTTTCATTGCCTGGCACCAAATACAAAATTCGGTAACTGTAAAACGAATATTTAAATTTACTTTTATATATTGGTTTAATATCTTAGAATTCTTACACAATTGATATTTTCCCTTGATAATGTATATTATGGCAAGTGTCCTGATTCAATCATCATATAATGCCAAAAAAATTTTAAAAGTATTAAGCACCTACTGAATGACATATTATTCTAATGGCTGGTGATACCACAGGAGTAAGATAGATATGTGCTTCTCATTAAGCAGCCTAATCTAGTTAAGTTTAAAGAAATCCAATAAGTAATAATTAGTGGAGTACTTGTACAAAGAAGTTTACAATTAGCAGATGTTGGAAATAAGATATTAGACCTGAATTTCTCTTCTATATTGAGTCATTTTAAACTTAAATTCTACTTATGATTTTCAAAAAAATGTATGGAACTTGTATAATTGTCAGTCTACTTATCCAGCCCAACCAGAAACTTGAGGAAATATCCTTGCCAGGCCTTTCCTGGTGGGATTCATCTGAGGCAGACAGTCTCCGTGATGACTGCGGGAGGGCACAGATATTTCTCCAGGGATGTAGACAAGAACTTTTCTGGCAGATTGTTCAAAGGGCTAGATGAAGATCCCCACAGCTTCACCCCATTCCTCTCACATGAATAAGCCAAACCATATTGTTCTCTCAGTTCAGAGGGCAACATTAGTTTTCTTAGCATTGGAAAAGAAATGATCAACATCTCTAAGATAATAAAGACTATGTATATTGAAGATTTCTCATTTCAAGCAACAAAAACCATTTGAGCTAGCTGAAGCTGAAAAAAAGTCTTTTCTATGAACAGCCAGGAATCTCAAGGAACCAAGGGCTGGAAGACTGCTGGGAATCAAGTATATGAGAGACTCAGAAAATAGCCCCAAAGATTATCTTTTCTTTTCTCATCCTGATCCTTTGCTCACATTGACTTCGTTCATTTTTGTTTCCCTTCCTTACTCCACAGGTTGAGTACAAGATTGGCACCATATATTTTCTCTGAAACAGACTCTCTCTGTCTCTCTGTCTCTCTCTCTCATGCTACTTGCTCCTAAATCTGTTCTCTCCTTCTTCCCAGGGCAGATCCCCAAAATATCATCAGAGTACATGGCTGACTGAAGTGTCTACACACCTCAACCTCTGTTGCAGCTACCTATGGCATGTGACTAAGCTCTGACAATATAAGAAGAAAGGACAGTGCAATTTGCAAGAAGTCTTCTTAAAGAGTGTCACATGGAATAGAGACTTTACCATTTTTACTCCATCTTGCTATAGGCTTGATAACTGGAACCAAAGCAAACATGGGGTAAAAAGGACCGTGGGGTGAGATAGTAAACGAACAACAAAAGAGTAGAAGCCTGAGACCTTGACACCATCCAGCACTATAACAACCCTGTAATGCCAATTCCTGGAAATTGATGTGAGAGTTAAGTCTTATCTTTTATAAACCACTCTTAAATTTGAGTTTTTTTCTGTATTAACTCCTTAACTTAATCTTGATAGACATATGTTCTCTTCTCCTATATCCCTACTATTCTTTCCCTCTAAATATTTTTCCTACCTTCTCACTGTTTTCAAATCCCTTGGGAAAGACCTTGGTCCCTGATCCTATTGACTGGTCATGAAGCTCCTTCATATTAAAATAACATGGCTGCCCCTCCAACTCCCACTTTGCAAGAGAACCAGTTAGAAGGTCTTTGTGAAATAGACAGGCTTTCCAAAGATTCCAGTAGAGTGCAGAAGGGGAAGGCTGAGCATTCAGAGGGGAGACTTAGAATCATTCTCCACATCTCAGGGAATATCCCTTGAAATCTGAAAAGGATATTCTGCTAGGACAGATAAACCGGAGCACCTTGTTAGAAAACTCATCACCCCATGAAGTAAAATTACTTCCCAGTGTCAACAGGTTCAGAAACAGTTTGGTGACTATCTCGGTGCTTGATCAATAAGACATTTTTAAGGGCTATCTGGGAAGCAACCCTAATCTTGAAGTTGAAGCCAAGGAATGGCCACTAGGTCTTCACATGGTATGTCTTTTATAGTTGCCACAAAGGAAAGATGCCTGGGATCAAAGGGCCAAGGATTTAGCCAATAAAGATTCTTAAATTCTTACCACAACTTCTAAGGAGAAAGAAAGGGTAAACGGTGCTTGTTTTGTAGCGCTTATCCTGAGAAATTCAAAAGCATGATGCTGTGAACTAAGTACATCTCCAAGGCAGGTCAGGTTAGGCTGAGAGCCCAGCTGCTTGTGGATGCCGTGGGAATCGGTACAAGTCCCAGCCCTGCTATATTCAATATGCACAGAAGAGGGCAAAACCACTAGGGTATTTATCCTGTCATTCAACCACTGCCCCCACCCTTTCTCTTCATCAGCCACCTTTCACTACATCTTTTTTATTGGAGACGGTTTCTTTGGTTCACTGATAATTGGAATACTGGCCCTCTTTGCTGGTCTATAAATTTGGCAGTTACCGAGTTAATGGCTGTGTCAGTCTGACATAATATTTCAGCCAGGAGAACTGCAGCATGAGCTGATTTGTTGAGGGAAGGCAAACATTTGGAATATCATGCATGATTTGGGATAGGGGCAAATCTGTATTTTAACATTGCCCATGTTTGCATTATTCCTCCATCATATCAGTAATGGGGGCAACCTGATATGCATGGGAGAAATAAGAATCTCAGGGCCATCCTTGTATGAAGCGTGTATTGGAGAAAGAAGTACATGGACCTCAAAAGGTAGTGGACTTGGGTTTAATCCTGTCTCTGTTACTTAAGATGCTATTCACTGGTTACTTACTAGCTTACTTAAATGTAAAGAACCTTGTTTAATATTTTTTATGAGTCTGATGTAATTTGGGGCTATTTTATTTTTTCTCATATTTTTAGTTGCTAATTTATTGGTCAATATTCAGAGAGGCAGGAAACACAGTGGCTAGGGTCAATGGGCTTGAGAATTAGACTGGCTTCATTCTAACCCAACTCGACCTCTTCTTGCTGATGACCCTGGGCAAAATCCTTAAATTCTCTGAATCTCAATGTCTTCTCTACAATACAGTGATATTGACTATAGGACCTACTTCATAGGTCTGTTGGGAGAATTAACTGAGATCACGTCAGTATAAGACAGGTCCGGCCATCCTGTCTTTGCCAAGGCACTGTGGCCTCCTGATTGATCTGATAGAAGTTAAAAACTAGTAGACCACCAGGCACCTAAATATGCTGTTGCCTACAGTTGGTGAATTTGTGCGTTTTCTCCTAAGCTTTATTTCCATTGAGATTCTATTCTCATAGGAAAAAAAAAAGTGATCACTAAAGAGGTCCAAAATACTCTCATAATAAAGTGATTCTTTTTTATTTCTGCAACTTGCTATAATTATTCATCCATACGTTCACTTGTCTATCCATCCACCCAGTAAACATTGCTTAAAGATTTACTTCATCATAAGCACTGTGGTGGGTGCTAGGGATACAGAAATGGGTATCTTCAATCTCCTGTAGCTCACTATTTAGTGCAAATGAGTTCATCAACCTAATGTAATATGATAAGTATTTAATGGTGACAGGTAAAAGATGTTCCGAGAGCACAGAAGAAGGTCTCCTCGCTCTGCCTGCGGGACTGGGAACAAGCAACACAGGATGGGAAGATGGAGTATTGCATTGCAAAGGCTGGAATATAGAGAAAGAGGACAATCGAATCATGGATCCCAGGAGAGGCAGCTGGCCTTTCATCTCCTCCTCTGCCTCTCCCTAACTGTGTGACTTAAACCCAAATTCTTCTCCCCTTAGCGTCTTATTTTTTTTTTATCTGTACAATGAGGACACACTAATATAGAGATTCTCAACTCAGAATCACCCATGTGGAGCTGTTAAAAAAATAGCTGATCAAGCCCCATCTCAGATGTGTTATTTATCCATTCATTAATTCAGCATATGTTTCTTTAGCACACATTTATTAAGCACCTAGTGTGTGCCAGATACTGTGCTAGGAACTGGGAGAAAAAATTAAATATCCATGACAAGATATTAGGGGAGACAGACATAACAAATAATCACTATACGAAAAATAAAATACTTATTTCAAAGGAGAGCTTACAATAGCAGCAACCAATTTATTAAAAGGGTAAATTTCTGGAGGAAGTGAAAGGTGAACAGAGATGTCAAAGATAAGGCAAAAGAGGGGCAAACTAATTAGGTACAAGAGGGGAATACCACACCTGGAAAGAAATAGCATGAGCAAATGTCCTGTAGAATCAAACTCTTCATGGGTGGGGCCAATAGAGAGACATTTTAAACTCTGTAGGTGATCTGGATGTTCCTTCAGGGTTAAGAAGCTCTTGCTAATCTCCAATTCTCATGTTTTCCAAGGCTGTTGTGGTGAACAAACAAAAAGAGGCTTGTAAACATCCTTTGAAGGGCTAAAAACGCTTTACACAGGCAGAATGTTGTGTAGATAACAGCTCTCAAGATCATCAAATAAGAATTGTACTCCGGATATTAAAACGGAGGAGCCCTTGATATGACCATAAATTTAGGGGATTACTCATATTTCACACCAAAATCGACATTTCATGTCACTTTAGCCATAGTGATATGACTCTTCCATTATTTATCTACAGCTCCTACATTTTCCATTGAAGAGGTTTTGTACCTCCATGAACACAAATGGTGTGTAGGGATTGATGTTTATGAGAGTGAGGGAGAGTGCCAGGTGAGTAGGACGAGCCCATGAATTAAAGGTGAAGTTCTGGCTACTCACCAAAAAAATTGGACCTTGCAGTTATAAACTGGACATCTGGTGGGAAAAAACACATCATATCATCCTACATGTTCTCCCTCAGACCGGGGGATCATACTACTGTGTGAAACAGACAGGTGAGCATTTCTTGCCAATTAAAACAAGGAAGTCTGCAAAAGTAAGCATCCAGCAGCTTAACAGAACTGTGGTTTTCACTATCGTATTTAGACCTCTAGCTTTAAATGTGCAATAACCAAACCAACCAGTCATTTAGGTAGCTCAATCCTACCCTTAGTTAATTATAACACCAAATGTACAGCTAGATCTTTACGGGGTTGGACTAATACCATAAAGGGATATGCAACATTCTGAGGCGCTTGAGTGAAATACCACAATGGAAATGCCAACCTTAGGTTAAGATGGAGAGGCACAGTAACCAGTCCCTGCCATTTCCAAGCTTGGGAGGCATTCTTCGTCTGACAGAAATCAGACAGAAATCAAGACATCAGACAAGAAATAAAATCAGATGCTTCATGGTATGATTCACTTGCACACAGAAATATAATATGATGGGAATTGGAGTCCCAGGCGACAGTGTGAATCCTACTTTATTTGTGACTGTGAGTGAGTGACTTCACCTATCATTGCCTATATTTTCTCATATGTTAAAGGGGGATAGTAGTTATAATGAGAATTAAATGCGACATTGAAGTTAAAACGCTTGACACATGCACAGAAGAATTCCAAATAATTTATGTAGATACTCTCTCCCTCTACCCTCCGCCAAGGAGGTGAAACATAACCCCCCACTCCTTAATTGTGAACTGTCTATAGTGACTTCTTTGCAAAGAGTACAGTATAAAAATCATGGAAATAAAAATTAATTTTACAGTGGAGAACACTGACAAACATTACCTCACCCAGATGATCAAGGTCAGCATTCGCAGTGATAAATCATGTGGATAGTATGTACCCTTCATACGATAAGATAAGAACGACACTTTACCTCTCTGGTCTTCCTCCCCAAAAATCCATAACCCCAGTCTAATTATAAGAAGAACAGCAAACAAACCCAAATCGACAGTATCTATAAAATATCTGGCGAGTATTCCTCAAAACTCTCAAGAACATCAAAAACCAGGAAAGTCTGAGTAACTGTCACAGTGAAGAGAAGCCTAAGGAGACATTACAACTAAATGTAATATGGTATCTGGATGGGATCCTGATACATAGAAAAAAAAGAAAAGAAAAGAAAAAGAAGGACCTAAAGTAAATACTAATGAAATCCAAATAAAGCATGGAATTTAGTTAAAAATGTGACGATATTGGTTCATTAGCTGTGACAAATGTACCATAACAATGTAAGATGTTAACAATAGAGGAAAATAGATGCAGGGTATATGGAACTCTCTGCCCTGTCTTTGCAAATTTTCTATAAATCTAAAACTATTCTAAAATATAAAAAGTTTATTTTTAAAAATCTTGGCCAAATGCTTGGGACACAGTAAGAAGTCGATACATGTTCTCTCTCCATTTTCTCACCTTCTTCTCCTCCCTTCTCCAGTTTGTAAAACTTGAAAACCTGACTTTAATTAGCTTTTAGAGGCCATGCCACAGTGGTCTAACCCCACATACATACATATATATGTTTCTCAAACTTAATGCATATATGAATATCTAAGGTATGATGATTCTGCTTGCAGATAAAATGCCTTATAAAATAAAAACATTTTCAAGGAGTCTAGAAGAAATAGATACAGGAATATTCTGGAAGTCAACATTGTCATTAAGTATCCAGGGTCTTTCCATCATTTGACTTTGTCATACTCAGAACACAGATGTCTTTTCTCTTATTTCTGATGATGTCTGCTTTAACCACGTTGGAAGTTCTAGGTGGTCAAAAACATAAGAAAAGGAAATAAAAAAGCATACATATCAAAAGGAAAGAAATAATTAGCAGTCCATATTTTTAAATAACATCATTGTCTATGTGGAAAACCACAAAGTATCAAGAAAAGAAAAGCCTTCTAGAACATATAAGTGAGCTCATCAAGGTCATAGGATGCAAGATAAATATACCAAAAAATCAACTATTTTTCTTTACATTGGTAATGAGCGTGTGCACACTGAAATTAAAAATATGATACCATTATAATTGTTCAAAAAATCGAACACTTAGGTGTAAATCTAACAAAACATGTGTAGGACTTGTATACTGAAAATGCAATATACTAGTGACATAAATCAAAGATTAAAATGGGGAGTCATACTGCATGCATGTTTTGGAAGATTCAACTTAGCAAAGATGTTAGTGCTCTCCAGATTCATATACAGATTTAATGCAATTCCTATCAAAAGCTCAGCAAGATTTTTTGTAGATATAGACAATTTAGTCTATATTTAGAATAATTTAATTCTAAAATTTGTATGGAAAGGCAAAAGAATTAGAATAGCTAAAACAATCTTAAAGAAGAAAAAGAAGGTAAGATGAATCAGTCTACCTGATTTTAAGAGTTACTATGTAGCCACAGTAATCAAGACTCTACGGTATTGGCAAAGAGAAGACACATAGATCAAGGGAACAGAAGAGAGTCCAACAATAGACTCACATACATATTCCCAAATGATTTTGAACAAAAGTACAAAACCAGTTCCATGGAAGAAAGGTAGCCTTTTCAATAAATGGTGCTGGAGTAATTGAATACCCACAGGCAAAAAAAATGAACCTCAGCCTAAGTCGCACACGTTATACAAAAATTAACTCAAAATAGATTATAGTTGTAAATCTAACCTTGAAATGTAAAACTTGAAACTATACAACTTTTAGAAAATCTCCAGAATCTAGAGCTGGGCAAAAAGTTGTTGGACTTCACACTGAAAGTGCAATCCATAAAAGGGAAAATTAATAAGTGGGACCTCATCTAAAAATTAAAAATGTTTGTTCCTGAAGGATCTCTGTTAAATGGATGAAACGCCAAGCAACAGACTGGAAGAAAATATTTGCAGGCTACATATCTGGTGAAGGTTGAAGAACATAGAATGAATATTCAAAACTCAATATTTAAAAAAAAAATCAATTTAGAAAATGAGCAAAAGACATGAAGAGACATTTCACCAAAGAGGATATACAAATAGCAAAGAAGCATATAAAAAGATTTTTGACAATATTAGCCATCAAGAAAATTAAAATTAAAATGATGTGATATTACTACACACATATTAGACTGGATAAAATAAAAAATAATGACAAAACCAAATGCTGGCAAGGATGCAGAGAAACTGAATCACTCATATATTGCTGGTGGGATGTTTCTTAAATAACTAAACACGTGACTGCCATACAACCCAGCAATTGCACCTCTGAGCATTTATCCCAGAAAAAAGAAAATCTGTGTTCACACAAGAACCTGTACACAAATGTTTATAGAAGCTTTATTCATAATAGCCCAAAACAGAAGATAACCCAGATGTCTTTTAATGTGTGAATGGTTAAACAAACTGTGTACATCCGGGGAAAACTACTCAGCAATAAAAAGCAATGAGCTGTTGGTGTACACAACCACCTCCAGAGAAACATATTGAGTGAAAAATGCCAGTCCTAAAAGGGTACATATTGTATGGTTTCAATTATATAAACATTCTTGCAATGAATGAAAAAATTATAGGGATAACAGATTAATGGTTGCCAGGAGTTACAGAAGGTTATGGTTGTGGGAAGGAGGTGGATGTGGCTATAAAAGGGCAACACGAACTATCCTTGTGGTGATGGAACTTTTCTGTATCTTAACTGTATCAATGTCAATATCCTGGTTGTGATGGTGTACTGCCTGTTACCATGGGAGAAACAGGGTAAAGAGTACGGGAGATGTCTTTGTTTTATTTCTTACAACTGTGTGCAAATCTACAATGATCTCAAATAAAAAGTTAAATTTAAAAACAATTTTACTAGCTTGGGTCTTAATACGTAATTTGTGCAATTAAGTTAATTTAAATCCACTGGCATTTATTGACACTAACTTTTTTAATTTCAATATTTTATTTATTTATTTATTTATTTTGAGCAAGATTAGCCCTGAGCTAACATCTGTTGTCAATCTTTCTTTTTTTTGCTGAGAAAGATCAGCCCTGGGCTAACATCCATGCCCATCTTCCTCTACTTTATATGGGACGCTACCACAGCATGGCTTGATAAGCGGTGCGTAGGTCCGTGCCCGGGATCCGAACCTGCGAACCCCAGGCTGCTGAAGCAGAGGGCGTGAACTTAACTACTACACCACCAGGCTGGCCCCTTGACACTTATTTTTAGATATAGTTAGGTCCTACAGGGGGCCCAATGGTATGTGTGTGATTTGTCTGCTACAAAATTATAAGAGAGAAGAGCATGGAAGACCCATTGCATTCACTCGGTGATCAAGATTGGGAGAACGCTCATCTCTTCCTCAGCCCCAGCTGCAGCATCAGCCTCACTGGCAGAGAGACTTACATGGGCATGTACTTTGAAATTTATGGGTGCTTGCAGATTACTCTTGATCATATCCCTGAAATAGAAATGACCTTCTCCAACTTTCCCCAAGATAGCTATAGCTATCTTAGATGTAGATATAGATATAGATGATATAGATATGGATATAGAATTATAATTTCCAGTAAATTTGTTAAGGATATGTGAACTTTAGCTTCTTTTTGTTGAGAAATAGCCTGAAATGTTTAAGTGCTTAACAGCAGAGGCCCGTTTGGGTCCAGAGTGACTGATTCAGATGCTGTCTGGGCTATTCACTACCTGTGTGACATTGAGCAGGATACTTACCCTCTCTGTTTCTTTCTTTCCTCATTTGTAACATAAGAATAAAAATAAATGTTACCTCAGAGAGTTGATATGAGAATTGAATCAATTAATATTTGTAAAGCACACAGTGCTCTCAACAGTGTTTGTAAAATAAATTCTTTCTCTAAATTTCTTGGATAGTTTCTTCTGACTCTAGTTTATGAAATAAAAATAAATTCACTCTCACTTTTTTGTAACGTTTAGTCTGACACACTTACAGATTTATAATCCTAGTTGCAAATGCTCAGAAAGAATTTGAGTACTTTTATAAGAAAAAAATGAAGTTAAAATAATACCTCCTTTAAAATGTATGATATGAATGCTTCAATTTATCAAAATCTTGTTCTCCATTTAAATATTCAGCCATTTTTTTTTTCTAGTTTCAATCTATACATTTCAAGATGAAACCCTGCAGGCTATATTTTATTATAATTATGTTGTCAGTGTCAAGAATGCAGATGCTCAGATTTGATCCGTCCTTTGAGCATTATCTGACTATTTGCCAGGACCCCCACCCTGCACCACTTTTGGACCAGTAAACTCCCTGGGGCAAATCAGGCAAAATATCAGCTCTGTTGTATTTAACCAGGGAAATGGGATAAAGACATAAAAAAATAATAAGACAATTACTCACGGCTCAGATATGACATTAGTGCTGGCGATCTGTTGAACAGCACAGTTGATAACCAGAAAATGTGCACCCCCTCACCATCAACTTAGAACAAGGCCATTTCTCAGAGTGATGGCAGAATGAATGCTTAGCGATAATAAATTCATTAATCTTACCCTCATAACATTTCAAAGGAATAATGAGATGGGAATAAATGACTCAAAAAGATAAAAAGAACTCACCACCAGATGTCTCCACTTTGTAAGGCAATTAACAAAACAAAAGAAAACAAAAGGAGGGTTGATTTAGGGCGGTGGTTCTTGTCTGGGGGTGATTTTGCATCTCCGGGTGAGCTTTAGCAATGCTGGAGATGTTTTTGATTGTCACAACTAGAGGAAGAGGTATTACTGGGTAGAAGCCAGCGTGCTGCTGCTAAATATCCTATAATGCACAGAACAGCCTTCCTTAGCAACGGATCATCTATCCCAAATCATCAGTAGTGCCAAGGAACCCTTTTAGGGACATTTGATGTGCTTGATTGGCATTATAATTTACCGAGCCTCCACTAGATATTTTCTTTTTCCATGTGGGATAGTAAAAGGTGATAAGAAAATTGGATATGAGACTAAACACTGTTTTCTTCCATTCTTCTGCAGATATCTCTATTGCAGGCCCTATAATATAATATTCTTTACATATAATTTCCTTTTGACTTGGCTGTCGTCTTCATGAGGTGATGATGTCTCCCTGAGGACCTGGCTAAGATCATTTCTATCTTTGTGTGCCTAGTGCTTAGATTGTGTGGCATGTAGTACACACTCAATAAAAGTTTGTCAGGTGCATAATTTCATGAGTTCATCATAATAGGATATCACTTCTAAAAGGAACATGAGGAAACTCTACATTTAAAGAAGGTATGCTTCAGAATCCATCAGTCCTGGGTTTAATGGAAGATTGTGGCATTAGCAAGCAGGCAAGGTGTGCTGGTAACAAGCAGTGTGGGTTGTTAGGAAGAAAATTAAGATGTTAACAAAGTTTTGAAGGAAGATGTCAAGCAAGACATTATATGCAATCAAGAGGTTATTCAAATACAAAGGTAGTGGGCCAACTTTCTCAATCTGAAGTGCCTATAAATTCCTCCTTGAAAAAAAATACTTGGCAATACCATCCAGCCATTTAAGACTTTAATCTAATTTATCTCTTTGTAGTAACACCCTCCCCCAATGCCTAAGCCCTTTCAACTACTGATCTGTTCTTTATTATTATACTTTTGTCTTTTTGCAAATGTCTTATAAATGAAATCACATAGTGTTTAATCAGGATTCTTCAGAGAACAGAACCAATAGGATACATATGTAATAAGGAATTGGCTCACACGATTAAGGAGGCTGAGAGTCTGAGAAATCCCAAGGGCTGTGATTGGCAAGTTGGAGATCCAGGAGAGTCAGTGATGTAGTTCCAATGGGAAGGCAGGAAAAGACCAGTGTCCCAGCTCAAGGCAGTCAGGCAAGGGGAGTTCCTTCTTACCTATGAAGGGTCACCCTGTTTGTTCTCTTCAGGCCTTCAACTGATTGATGAGGGCCACCTACATTAGGGAGGGCAATCTGCTTTCTGAGTGTTGAGACCCCATTCCCATCCTCAAGCCAGATGTTGGGGGCTTCACTTAAAGCCCTTTTCTGGAGACTAAGACTAACTTCCAGGCTTTGGGCTACAGTTTTTTGAGTCCGAGACATACCAGAAGAAAAAAAATATATATATATATATATACATATATAATACTTCCCATCAATACTACAAATTCTTCAGGGTCCCTAAATAGCTGTTCCAGGCATTCTGTCCAGATTTCATAGCTGCGTCCAGTGGCAGAGACATGGTGGAATGTGCTTACACCATCTCACCCAGAACTGGAGACCCATCACTTCTTAAAAAGATTTCAAACATATAGGACAAAATATTAACGGTGGTCGATTAGAGTAGAAGTGGTATGAATGATCTATTTCTTCCTTATACTCTTTTGCATATTTTAGAAAGTTAAATTTTCCAAGAAGGGAAAATTTTCAGTAGATCATTCTACAGTCTGTCTGTAGAAAGATGGGAAGGGCTTCTGTGATTCAGCCAAGAGATAAACTTAAGAACAGAAAACACTGAGGAAACACGGAACATACACCTTCTATGTTCCTTCTTGTCTCCTCTCTGATTGAATCCCAAACATTAACTCCTGGTGACACCAGCTTGGATACCCGAATGTTCTCGGCAACTGTGCTCCCTCTTCTACTCTTAAGCTAAGTGGTGGTTTCCTGGAGTCTAAGAGGAATACAGAGTTGGAGGAAAGTGACTTAGAACCAAAGTCAAAGGAAACCATAAAGGTAAATACACTTTATTAAACTTCATCTGTCACAAAGGAATAAAACAAAGCTTGCAAACTCCAAGTGATTGAGAGGCACCAGACTTTATGCTGAGCCCAGTCATTTCTCTCGGCTATTAAATATTGTCATGTAACTCTGTGCTCTTTCTCTTGCCTCTAAATGAACTTCCTTCGCTCCCTTTAGATTCATTTATTATGCAGTGAGATGTAATTTTAAAAAAAAGTCTTTGGAAGAAGTGACTAATATACTTGCACAGACGAGCTTTTGTGCTAACTGGGTTTATTTGTCTGCGTCAACGCAAACTTACACAGGCTTTCTTGTGAAAAGACAAAATCTACAGATAGGTGACAGGGGAGGATACTTACAAGCAAGACTACTGCATATTATAAACTTGCACTCCATATGTCTAAGGTAAAGCTTTTAGCAACTAATTTTGGGTCAGAACTACTGAAAACTTTCATTCTTAAGGACATCAATTTATACTGAGTATAAATTAACACTGAAGGAATTTGTTAATTTTACTGGGAATTAAAAAAAAATCAGGTCACCTCTTTTTGGTTAATAACTGAATTATCTGAGTTAACTGGATATCTGTGGAATTCTCTTCACTGAAAGAGATACGAACCTGTGACTCTCAAGCTTAAAATCCTTTGCTGGATGCTAATGGTCTGTGGTCCTAAACACCCTTCTATAGATATGTGAGGTTTCTTTTCTAATGGGGCCGTTGCTGGTCCAGGGTGAGGTGAGGAAACTAAGGACAACGGAATGAGGTTCTCATAAAGCTAGAATTCTTTCAATTTAACATATTTGTGGTCTGCAGAATACTGTCCCCCTCCCAAAGTGTCCACTTCCTAATTCCCAGAACCTGTGATTTTGTTACTTTACATGGCAAAGAGGACTTTGCAGATGTGATTAAGCTAAGGACATTGAGACAAGGGATTTATCCTGGATTATCCAAGTGGGCCCAATGTAATCACTTGAATCTTCAAAAGTGAAGAATCTCCCTCAGTTTTGGTCAGAGAAAGGGATGTGGTGACAAAAGGAGGGTCAGAGAGATGCGATGTTTAAAAGACTCAACCCATCATTGCTGGCTTGGAGATGGAGAAAGGCACTGCAAGCCAATGAATGTGTGAGCAGCCTCTAGAAGCTAGAAAAGGCAAGGAAACAGATTTCTCTCTATAGTGTTCAGAGGCACGCAGCTGTGCCAATTCATCAACTTTAGCTCAGTGGGACCCACATCAGATCTCTGACTTACAGAATTGTAAGATAATAAAGTTGTGTTATGTTAGGCCACCAAGTCTGTGGTAATTTGGTGTAACAGCACAGAAAACTAATACAATATTTTTATTATTTTTTGTGAGATCATGCCTTTTGATTTTTTGGTATTTAATATGTTATCTTTCTCTATGAAACAATAGAAAATGGTAGTGTATGTGTGTTTGAGGTTTATTTTCTTCCTTGTCAAAATAAAATACAGTCACCCTTCGTTAGTCCTCTGATCTCCCATTTCTTCCTTCCTTTTTTAAACTGTGTCATGAGATTTAACTGTTGTCCATGCGTTTTGTCCCTACATACATCCCATGTGTGGCCTTTCCGATCCCGTCCATCTCTCCAGGTGCACATCCCTCAACCTCCGACTCTTTGCTTTATCCTCTGGGACAGTGGATCCCAAACTTCCAAGTAATCACAATTCCTCAGTGTACTTATGAAGCTGTGCATAGCCGCTTCCCACCATGCAACTACTGAATCAGCATCTCCCAGGGAGGGGTCTGAGAAGCTGCATATTTAGCAAGGAATACAGTCATCAGTGAAGTATGAGAAATGGCATTCTAGCAGCACCAAACTGCTGATATTCTTTGTACTTGCTATGACCACTCCCCACCTCCCCACCCCATCAGACCTCCCTCTGCCTAGAATTCCCTCTCCCCACTCTGATTCCCTCCCATACTTTACCTGGAAAGTTCCTTCTCAGGCTTCAGTTGATATCATTTGATTCCGATTCTCACTTCCTGAGAAAGAGTTCGCTAGCTGACCTTCGCTCCTCAAATCACATGGCGCATTCGGCATAAACTATGACGACGGCACTTACCGTAACGCTTTGTAATCATCTGTCTTCATCAGCAAGATTCTGCCCTTGAACATAAGGATTATACTGTATTCATTTTTCTCCCGCAAGGTCCAGACTAGTGCTGGCGAGTTATTAGACGCTGAACGAGTGGAAGAAGGAACACATGAGTAAATTAAATAGTAGAGGCATAAGGTCATGAGGTAATTCTCTACTTTCTCTCTTTTAAGCATCAGGCTCATTTTCAGTTAATTGCCTAGGGGACCCAATTTAGAGATCCTGTTGCAAATATCTGCAGGAGAAGAGAAATCTGGTGTATGGCTTTTCTGTGTTAGAAAGAAGGAAGTTACGCCAAGTCGACTTTACCTTCAAGTTACATTTTACTTATCACTGAACACCTCTCACCATTTCCATGAACTGCATTCTGGTCCAAACTTCTATCACGTCTGGGGCCTCCCTTATTCCCTTCAATATAATAAACCCCTGGGCTTTTGCACCTGCTGTTCTCTGCCTGAGATAATCTTTATACATCATGGTATATGTATCTTGGCTCAGTCCCTCCCAGAGAGGTTTGCCTGACCGACCTATCTAAAATATTGTTCCTATCACAGGCAATGAATTTACTCCGCTTTCTTCTTTTTTTTGCATATTTATATAAAATGTCCATTATATATTTATTTGTTGTTACCCTGTCTTGACAATTAGAATACAAGTTCCATGAAGGCAGAAATTTTGTCTGCTTTGTTCACTCCTCTATCCCTAGTGCCTAGAATAGTTCAACGTATACAGTAGGTATTCAATACATGTAAATTGAAATTTGCATATGGGCGTGGCAGGATGTTCCATGATAACCAAGCAGGCTGGCACAAGGCACAATGGGTGCATGCGCTCATCCAGGATGCATCAGGTATCTTAAAGCAACATTGTAAATGCGCCTCCATTTATGCCTGTGATTGCTAAGATACAAGAATGGGATACATATTCTGTTTCTCAATTGTGTCTGGTCATTACCTAGGAAAGCATTGAGAGTTTCCTGTTGTTTTTTCACCTGACTTGCTGTCCACTGCAGCCTAGGGGAACACAGCTGGGTTTGTTGCGGGCGATGGTGTTCCTGGGTGCAGATCCAGTTTAGCTTTTCCTGCTCCTCTGGTGAAGCTGCTGAGATCTAGTTAAAAATCAAATAAGCAGAGTTCGAGGTGTGCCCCGAGACAGTGCCCGCCACAGAAACCTTGTTTGCTTTTGCAAGAGAGCCGCATGATCCACTTCCAGCTTCCTCCAGAACACTGTTTGTTTTGAATTCCTGGAGAGGAGTGAGCTGTCCGTCTGCAGGATTTGATCCTGGAATTTTTTTGTTTTAACTGCATAATAACTCTGTGATATCGAGCCCAGAACTTGTCTTTGTTAGCTTCAGGCCATTGCTGTCTGTATTATCTTCCCACATAGGAGGCTCTCGCTTCATTTTGCTGATGCCCCGGAGGGATTTCTGAACTCTGATCGGTTTCCTTTCCTCACCTTGAAGCTTTTTCCTTTTTGTTTCTTTCCTCCTGGACTATAAATTTAACAACTGTAGTCTTATCTCTTAGACACTGACTTCAATTCTTTGTTTTCCTTTGCCTTTCTGTCTTTGATGGATCAAGTGTTTCCTAATTGCAAGAATGAGAAATATAGGGGATCGGCCTTGGGGGGTGTAGTGGTTAATTTCGCGGGCTCCGCTTTGGCGGCCCTGGGTTCACAGGTTCGGACTCAAGGTGCGGACCCACACACTGTTTATCAACGCATGCTGTGGCAGGTGTCCCACGTATAAACAAGAGGAAGATGGGCACAAATGTTAGCCTGGGGCCAATCTTCCTCAGCAAAAAAGAGGATTGGCAACAGATGTTAGCTCAGGGCTAAGCTTCCTCACAAAAAAAAAAAAAAAGAATGAAAAATATCCTCCAGGGACCAGTGTCCAAGGTTGCACGGTTTTCTGTTTTGAGTTACATTTGTGTTGCTTCCCTGACCGACCCTACATCTTCATGCCCCGGAAAGCATGGTAGTCATACCATGGTGCTCTAGGTATCTCATTCATTTGCTGGGCTCTCAGTGCATTTGGTGGCTTTTCAGAGAATCAGCCCTCCCTTTGAAATTATATTTTAAAAGCTCTTAGATGTCTGGGTCCGCATTTCTTTGCCTGAAAGGGAATAAAAGGAGAGAAAAGAAATGTTGGATGTATCAAAGGGCAACGCGTCTTTCTTTCCTCTCCCATCCTTCCCATCTCCAGGTGTGCTGTCCACAGGGACACAATACGAGCATGGGCTTTGAACTTTAGGGCTGGAAAGAGAGGAGGCGTGAAGGGAGCATCATCCTGTACGAGACGTTTGTTATCATAGGGTGCTGGTTGGATGAGTCTGGGCTCTCAGAATATTCCAAAATCTGTGTATGCTAATCTTAGGTGACCAACTTGTTTCAGTTTTCCTGAGACTTTCTTGATTTTAACACTGCAAATCATAGGTCCTGGGCACACCAGAATGGTTGGTCACCCTGCAAAATCATTCAAACACAATTTCGAGTGCCTACTATGTGCCAGCATGTCTCTTAAGGAGACTCGTGGTTTGGTCAGCCAGTCCTTTAGCTTGTCCTCATCTGCATTTTTCTTCCTCGTGTTTACATAAACCTTTAAAGGTCGCCCTTTTGTTAACAATTTCACATTCATGCCTGGCCTTCGTTGTCCTGAACGTTTGACCCTCTGTTAATTTGATTTCATTCTCTGACATGACCTTGGTCCTCCGTAGATCCAAAATGAAATGCCGTTTGGAGCGACAACGAAAACTGAATGTGGGTAAATCCCAGGGAAGACAATAACTCACAGTGGAAAAGAAGCAGAGAACGCAGGGTGGCAAGGGAGGGTTGTGCCCGGCAACGGCACGCAGAGTATGCCCACGGATTTGCACAAATGCTGTTAAAATGTCAAAAGCAGGTGTTTTCTTTTTCTTCGGTCTGAGCTTCAAGCTAACATGGGCATTCAGCTAAATCCCTCCCAGGCGCTAAAACAGTATGCGCTTTAGGATTTCAGAGGTAATTATTGCTGAATGCATTGTATGGCCAGTGCACCTGCCAGGTAGATGTTATGAAAGTGTGTGCAGGGGGGGCACCAAAAGAATTTGAAGGACAATTTCTCCATCATAAGACCTCTTAGAAAGCCTATTAGGGCTATCAAAAGCCAGTCATAGAGCTAAACATATTCACAATACGGTTAACAACAGAAATGATGCAGGAGGAAGTAAGGATCCAGCAGGATCAGGCAATGGTTCCAGGGCAGAGAAAATGCCAGTGCGGCCCTGAGAAATTCAGGCTCCATAGTACCGTTCCAGGCCGGCAGTTGACTCACAATGAGTTATCTTGTAGTAAAGCTGGATATTTAGATTTAGATATTTAGATCTTGGTTTGGGTACCCAAGAGAAACATTTGGTCTGATCGTCTAAAACGAAAGAGAGTGAGAGAGAGCATTGTTCAATATGGTCATTTAGTCATTAAAAATATGAATGTTTCCCAGGCATTGGACAATGCCCTCGAAAGAGAACAGAGAAAAACAACAGCTACAAAAAAGCCAATGTCCCGCCATGATAGAGCTGAAGATCCAGTGGGAAAGTCAGAACTTAATCAAATATTTACCCACATTAGTATAAAATCACCAGTGTGATAATGTCATGAAGGAAAGGTAGCAGAATTTCTGAAAGCACGCAGTAGAAGGATTTGAACCAGTTGGGCAACTCCCTGAGAAACTGAAAACTGGGCTGAGATGAATAATATCCACGCTTGTTTAGTGCTCAGTCTGTGCTGGGCACTGCTAGTAGCCTTACCTGCATTTTCTCGATAATTCTCACACATCAATTTTGGAGGTCGGAGTTATCCTTTCAAACACCTGCTAATCTAGGAAGAGTACCCCATCATTATCTATAACCTCAAGAGGATACTGCATAATAACTCTGTGATATCAAGTCCAGAACTTTTCTTTGTTAGCTTCGGACTGTTCCACCATTATCAATAACCTAAGGAAGAATATTCCATTATGAACCCCTAGAACTGAGGCTCCCTGGGCTTCTCTTTTGTACCTCTGCAACTAGTGCCTAGAGGTACTGCAAAAGTCCAATCTCGCAAAGACTAACAACTCAGATATTAGTTGAGTGAATTTATTATTTATTCCTAATATGCAGATTACAAAATTTGGCCTAGAGAGGTTAAATAGTGTGCTTAGAGACATATAGCCAGTTAGAGGCAGAGCCACAATTAGAACCAAGCTGTCTGTCTCCAGTCCAAAGAGGAAGCAGGAATACATTCTGATTAGAGGGCACAGCAAGTACAAAACGTGTGTTCCTGCGGAGTTCAAAAGTTTGCTGCCTCTCCTGTACATCCTTGCAGGGAAGGACCTGTGGATCCTCCTTTGGGTTGTGTGTGTTCCCCTGAAACAGGATCTAGGCAATGTCTTACGCCTTTGTGACATGACGAGAAACATACATCACAAACGGTAGGGAGGGGTGCAGTGCTTTGCATCATGGTCCCTCAAGATCACCCGTCCTGCTGATGAAACTACAAATAACGCGTGTCCAGCCTCCTGTCTCAAGGGCTGAGATCCTTGGCTCTGGTTGGCTTGCATGCTGACAATTCTTGGAAAATCTTTGAAACAACTTTTGAAAGCCACACAATGCTGAGAAGCTTCCACAGAGCACAAGCACAAAAGCTTGAAACCTTGGGTCCGCCCTCACGGATTAAGTAAATTGCTTTAAGTGACTCTGTGGCTACTTATAAAAAACAATTTACATAAAATAATGTGCTGTTCGAGGAGGGTAGAGAGGATGGTTTTAATTTTTTTTTAACTTTCTTTTCCCCTTAGTTTTAATAGCTATAGAGGCCTCGAAGAAGCAACCCCTTTTAATAAAACTCGCTTTTAAATTTATCGAGATAGACCGAATTGACCCTATTTCGGCAGCTCTCTGGGGCCGCCCACGTACAGCCACCCGAGCTCGGGAGGGCCTTGGATCTGGTGCCGCTGGAGGAGCCCATTCTCCGTGACTCATGCTTTCCGGGCCCTGAGATGCTTCAATTCATTCCAGGACATTTAATTGCTAAAAGTATTCAAGGTTTTGATGAAGATCTAGGCAGTGCTTAGAGGTTTTACTTTGATGAAAATAGACCCTGGGGGACAGAGATGCTAACTTAGAACAATGACACATACACACACACACACATACACATACACACACCCACACATGCTTACAAAGACAAATATTAGGCTCCTGAATGTGGCCCATATGGGAGAGATGCTGAAAACACAAAATTGTTGCATAAATAATGGTTGTATATATTCATTTGTCTTATCTAGCTTGGTTTTACGGTTATTTTTTGAAGAGGTGATCTGTGTATATGGTAAATATTCTAAACAAATTAAACTTTTTTTTCAAATTAGGAATAATTCTCCCTCCCTCTCTCCCACGTAACCTAGTTTTCCATTTACCCTCCAAAGAGATAACAACATGGCAAATTTCTTTTAAATTCTTCCAGAAATATGTGTTATGCATGCAAACATATTTTTCCCATACTCTAACATATACTGTTTTATATATAAATAGTAGCATGTGGACATAATTATGCATCCTGATTTTTTATTTACTGATTTATCTTTGAGATAGCCTACTTTGGTAATAATAATGATGAATAATAATGATGATAATGCTGATAGCAATAATAATAACAGTAATGGCAGCAAACACAGGCATATATAGCACATGTTCCAAACCTGACCCTGTCCTAAGTTCTTTTTTTTTTTTTGTGAGGAAGATCTGCCCTGAGCTAACATCTGCCAATCCTCCTCTTTTTTGCTGAGGAAGACTGGCTGTGGGCTAACATCCATGCCCATCTTCCTCCACTTTATATGGGACGCCACCACAGCATGGCTTGCCAAGCGGTGTGTCAGTGCACACCTGGGATCCGAACCAGCAAACCCCGGGCTGCCACAGCAGAGCACGCACACTTAACCGCTTGCGCCACTGGGCCGTCCCCTGTCCTAAGTTCTTTTCGTATATCCTTACAACATCCCATGGGAGAGGTGCTAGACTCACCTAGTTTGAGAGACAGGGAAACTGAGGTACAGAGCAGTTAAGTGACTTGCTCAAAGTTACACAGCAGGAAGTGGAATGTGATTTGAACCCAGGCAATCTAGCTCTAGACTCTGTGCCTCAAACCATTCTGCAGCATTACCTCTCAGTATGAAATCACCGCCTCTCATTTAGGTATGCCTTATTCTTTTTACAAGCTGCATAATATTCCTTTGAATGGATGTACATATTAATGTATCCTGTCTACTATTAATGGTGTCTTAGATTTTTTCCTGTTTTTTGCTGTTGCAAGCAGTGTTTCAGTCTTTCAGCATTTCACCTACGTATCTTTGTACTTGTGCTTCGTGCACATATTTGTAATATCAGTTAATCAAGTTATAATAGTAGATTTGCTGTTTTTTGAAAACCAAAAGCTGGTTTTCTTCTTACTGAGAGGAGAAATGAATAGGGTTTACTGACGCTGGACATTTGATTTGTCTCTACTCTTGAAGCCAATCAAAACAGTCCCATCGGAGTACAAGGGCTCACTAAATATTTGTTAAATGAAAGAATTAAATAGACAAAAACTACCATGTTTTGGATAATTACACACAATGTATAAAATATTTTGATGTATCAGATCTCATTAAATTTATAAAAGCCAATCAACATTACCCTCATTTTACAGATCGGAAAGTGAGACTTAAAGTCTCAAAGATAAGAAGTACCAGAGTCATCTCTGAATGTCAGCTCTTCAGAATCCGAACTTAGACAGTTTCCTCTAGGTCTGACTCAGCAGGTTTTAATCCAGAGATTGCCCCACTTTCTACCCAGTTGTATGAGATTAATGCCGATTTGCAGGAGAAAATATTAGATACAATAATCAATAAAAGTAAAATGATATATAACATGCCTTAAACGCTAATTATCTGGGACACGTGGAGATGAATGCTTAGCGTTGCATCATCTCACATACTGGTGACTGTCACCCCAGGAGGCTCGTTCTATTGCTGATGCCATTTTGCAGATTAGAAAAAGAAAACTGAAGCTAAACAAGGTTTAGTGACTTGCCAAATATCACAAGAATGAATAAGTCACAAAGGAAGACTCAACTCCGGATGTGACCGTCTCCAAAGCCTTAATGCTACTTCTCTACTGGAAGTTAAAATAAACATGATGTGGGGACCTTCTAAGACCTTGAAGGTGATATGCACTGGTTGTGCTGCATCCCAAATGTACCCGTACTTCCTAGGGTTTCCTATCTTTTATTCTCAAGAGTCTTCACTCTCCCTCTTGAGGAATCTGTCTCAGCTTCTATTATAATGAGATCTATCATATAGTAACTATTCAGTTGTTTAATAAATAATTACATATTTTTTAAAATGACAAACTCGCCAGAATCGGCCTTTACTTAATAATCACAAACACCAAGCTTATGAATATTTCATGTTCACTCATTTCTGCTGAAAGTGGAAGCATCCGCATTTCTATAGCTCCAGATTATGCAGGGAACAATGGAAAACATATGTTTTGTGTGTTTTCTTTAACAATTTGATGACGGAAGAACACCTGGCAGTGTTGGAGATAATGTAAGAAACGGTCGCCTTTTGTTATTTGAGTGCTTGAAATAAAAATCTCAAATGGCAAGTTGTAATCCAAACCACAGTAATTATAGAAGACTGTATAAAAAGGTATGCATTTTAAATTCATAAATCTAAATGAGTCTATCTGCAAGTAAGTAAACTGTATTCAATTTTCCACAGCAAGTCTGCCATCAACACCATCACCCAAAATACTGCAGACACTGTAACGCTCAGACGGTGGAAAGTTTCAGTTTTGGGTTCAATTGTTCTTTTCTTTCTTTTTTCCTGTCTTCTTTCAGTCGATAAATATTAGAGTTGTTTGTTGTATGTGATCTGAAAGAGCACACAGTTCAACGACAGTGCAGAATAGGGAATCCAGATGAAGGATGGGGATACAGGAAAGGCTTTCTCCAAAAAGGAATGTTTAAACCTGGATGGGGGGACCAGTAGTTTATCTTGCAGGAGGGTGGATGGAGGTTACAGGCATTGGAAGAGTCTATGGAAGAAGCGGGACACTTTCTCTTTTTTTTTGGTGAGGAAGATTGGTCCTGAGCTAACATCTGTTGCCAATCTTCCTCTTTTTGCTGAGGAAGATTGTCCCTGAGCTGACATCCGTGCCCTTCTTCCTCTATTTTGTATGTGGGGATCCACAACAGCATGGCTTGATGAGCGGTGTGGAGGTCCATGCCTGGGATCTGAACCCGTGAACCCCTGACCACCAAAGCAGAGTGTGCAAACTTAACCACTACGCCATCTGGCCGGCCCTGAAGCAGGACACTTTCTAGAAGCTGGAGAGAGCCAGTGCGGAGATAGTATAGTGACTTGGGGCAGCAGCAGCATGAGATGGGCAGAGGCTGGATCATGCAGAACCTAGTGAACCATGACAACAGAGAGTTTGAACGTTTGTCCAAGAATGGTCACAAGCCATTGAAGGGTGTGAAGCTGAGGAGAGACATGATCTGAGTTATGTTTATAGAGATTATGCTCGTTCTGGCTGCTGAGTGAGATATGGAGAGAGAGAGAATTTAGACATCCGTGCAGTAGTCCAGATGAAGACTATGTTGGCCTGGAGGCCTCGATCAGAAGAGTGCAAGTGAGCTGGAGAGAAGTGGATGGACTCGAGAGGCATTATGGAAGTGAAATATACAGATGAGAGTGATCACTTAGATGTTGGCAGTAAAAAGAGGAGAGTGTCGGGAGTGACATAGAGACAAATGACTTGGCAATCTAGGGAGATCGTGAGTTCCATTTTGGATTTCATAATATTATTTCAAAATTCTCTATTTTATTTCCTAGGAATTTGTAGCAAGAAGAGAAAAACATGTATACTCAAGGACCACTTCCAAATCGTGTTTCACATGTCTTCATAGTGAGGGCCACTCCATCTGTTAGTTCACTGCTCTATCCTCAGAGCCTGCTGTAATGCCTGGGCATAGACTAGGTGCCCAGTAATGACTCTATGATTGGAGATGAGCAGTGTTCCCACCTGGGACATAAGAGGCTTGGAGAAGCAGGCTATCCTTTCCTTGTCCTTCCTTTTCCCCGTCCTACTTATTTCCTTCTTAACTTTTACCTAAGTTTCTCATTTATGAGCCATTTTATGGAATTAGACAAATTGATACTAAAGTTCAGATGGAAAAACAAATATATAAGAATGGGCAGGAAGAAAATAAACTTTGAAAAAAAAAACTCTGAGTGTCCAGCGCTGGAAAACACTAAAACATACTATAAAGCCTCTATAACTAAACCAGTGTGGAACAGGTGCATGTGTAGACGGATAGGCCAGTAGAACAGAAGCAAAGCCCGGAAATAGTCCCTAGTACTTACGGAAATTTAGTATATAATGAAGGTGGCGTCTCAAAGCACGGGTGCAAAGAAGGACTTTATAATAAATGGTGTTGGGACAACTGAGTAGCCATTTGGAAAAAGATAAAATTGGATCCATATTTCACACCATGTATAAGAATAAACTCCAAATAAATTAGGGATCTAAATGCAAAAATATGAAACTATACAAGTACTAGAAGAAAACATGGGTAAACTCCACTTATAGTATAGAGAAAGCCTTCCAACTATGACTCCAAATCCAAAAGCAATACCAGAAAAGATTGATACACTTTACTATAATAAAAAAAGAAGTTACATGGCAAAAACAACAACAACAATATGAATAAAGTCAAAAGATAACTGAAAATTGGGAGAAATTATGCATAAAATATGCCACAATGAAAGAGCTAATGTCTCCAGTAGATAAAGAATTCTTAAAAATTGAGACACAAAGGGCCAAAAAAGGATAATTCACAAAAGAAGACATAAAAATGGCCCTTAAACATATGAAGAACTAATCATTCATAATTGGAGAAATGAAAGTTAACACAGCGACACAGAATTAATCCCCTATCAGACCAGCACAAATTAACAATGTGGCAATTCATTCTGTTGGTGAGGCTGTGGGAGTCAGGAACGCTCACACATTGGTGGTGGGAACGCCGCTGGGTAGAACCCCTCACAAGGAGAGTTTGGCAAAATCTAACAAAACTACACGTGCATGCACCTTTTGTTCTGCACTCCCACTTCAAGGAAAATCTACTCTGAAGGGGCACTCCCAACAATCTGAAAATACATATGCACAAGGTTATCCGTTGCAGCCTTATCTGGAATTGCAAAATTTTAGAGAAAATCTAAATGCCCTCTGTAGGAGAGTAGTTGAATAAATGATGGTGCAGCCACAAAATGAAGTATTGTGCAGCTTTAAGAAGAATGAAGATGACTTCTGCATACTGATCTGGAGTGATTTCCAGAATGTTCTAAGTGAAAATAACAAAGTAGAGAAAAGCATCTATAGTATATTCTCCTTCATGTAAGAAAAAGGAGCTATAAAATATATACACGTATTTGCCACGTATTTGCCCATTTGTGCAAAAAAAATGCAGGATGGATAAAGAAGAAACTAAATAGATCGGTAACCTCCGTGGGGTGGTTGGGAAAGGGTGGAAAGAAGAGGAGAATGGGAACAGAGGAGCAGGCAAGGGAGAAGTATATTTTATTATAACACTTTGACTCTTAGAACCATAGTAATAAAAAATATATACAAAAATAAACATATAAGCAAAATCAACCAGGATGTGAGGGGAACCCAGTGTGGAATATAAACAGTAATAAAGGAACCTACCTGTATCATAAATGAATAGCAGAACCCCACTGAAGGGGAGAGGAAGAAAAGCAGCAACCTAAGTAACTTTGGAAAACAGAATTTTGACTGGATGCTCTAAGGCTAAAGGCAAATAAGAACTGTTTAAAAATGCTGGGCTTTAGTTTGTGGATCTGTTTCTCATAGAATCATGGGTAAGCAACCTGAAACGATTTTATGTGCATATGAAGATTAAATAAGTAAATATATTGTAGGTAATGTAGTCAGGTTTCTCACTGCCAGAGTAAAAATTTACAAATTAATAAGATAAATAAGTCCTGGGAAGATAATGTCCAGTATGGTGATTATAGTTAATAATACTGTATCGTATATTTGAAAGTTGCTAAGAGAGTAAATCTTAACAGTTCTCATCATAAGAAAAAAAATTGTAACTGTGTGGTGATGGATGTTAACTAAACATCGTGGTGATCATTTCACAGTATATATGTATATCGAATCATTATGCTGTACACCTTAAACTAATACAATGTTATACGTCAATTATATCCAGAGGGAAGCATCTACATGTGGATTGGGAAACTGGATTGACAGGGCTGAGAGAAAAGAGAGACAGAAGTAGAAATATCAACTTCAGCATTTCAGCAGCATCTATAAACTGAGGTGCTATTTTTTTTCACTATGTACTATTTCCTAATAATATCACATGTAGGCATTCATTGAGCATATTTGTTATAAGAAAAAATGGAACCAGATGTCATTAAGGAAAAAAAAATTAGAATGATTAAAAAACAAAAGTGTGTTCCCACAGTAGTTGGCATAATATAACCCAGAGGTTAATAAACTTTATCTGTAAAGACAGATGGTAAATAAACATTTTAGGCTTTGTGGGCCAAGAGGCAAAATCGAGGATATTATTAGGTACTTTTATCAAAAGAGAGAAAACAGATTTTGACAAAAGTCTTTGGCAAATTTCAAAATATAAAAATAATAATTTTATTATTATTGAACTAAATATTATTAAAATATAAAAGTATAATTTTTGTAATACTCAACTATTAATTACAAGAATGAAATTCTTGTTTGTGGGGGATAACATTTTGCTTAATTGGAATTCAAAGTCAATGTTCCCTACCATCATATTGATTGCAAGTGTTCATCTGTAAAAAACGTTCTTAGTTCACCAAAAACAGGTGGCTAGTGGGATCTGCCCCGGGCCATAGCTTGCCAGTCCCTGACCTGGCCCATGCCTACCCCTCCAACTTCATCTCTGCCACCTGCTTCCTGCTTCACTCTGTTCAAGCCACAGTGGCTTTCTCTCCATTGCTTAAGCACCTCATGTTTCACCCTGCTGCTGAGGCTTAACACTTGCTGTTGTCTCTACCAGGCACACAGTCCCCAGCTCTTCACCTGGCTGGTCACTTCTTTTAAATCTCAATCCAAATGTCAATTTTTTAGGGAGACCCACTCTGACCACCCTATCTAAGCGGCCAGCCTCCAACTTGGCCTCTTTCATCCTATTACCCAATGTAATGTCCCTTGTAGTACTTATCACTCTCTACAATATGATACTTATGTATTTGTCTAAATGTTTTCCTGTCTGCGCCTGTAGTTGAAGGTCCATGATACAGAGGGTTAATGTTTGATTTAATCCAATGAATTAACCATTGCTTGGCGTAGAGTGACTTCTTAATAAACATTTGAATAGACAATGATTGAAGAGAGAAAAAAAGGATTACTGTAATCCACATATAGCATATATAACAAAAGCTATATATGCTATATGCAGTATAACAAACGCTGGGCAGAAAAGAAACAGCAGTCACAACGGGTATTTCAGATACTGAAAGATCCCCATGCTGTTCTGCTGGGATCCCGAGAGAAAGCTGCCAGATGTAACCCTATAATTGCTTGGTTAGAACGTCCATTTCAGGCCTGTCATTAACTTGTTCTGGGTCTGGAACCACTGCTAGTGGTTCATCTAGCTTCTACATTGACCGTTGGAAGCAAATGAACGTCAGATGAGATACAGACTTTCACACAACTCATCTGCATTCCATGCAAACTACAAAAATAGCACAATAGCACATTCACATTTAAAATGGCGTGACCCTACAACTCCCCAAATAATCAGGGTGTCTAGAATCATCTGTGAGTCACTAGGTAGAAAGTTTTAAAAGATCACATGTTGGGGACCAGTTGCTTCTGAGGATAAAATATTTCCTATTCTAAATGGAAATCACATTGTATTCTGCATGGTAACTGGTGATGGCAAAATGCAAATGACTTAGTATCAAAACTTAGTATAAAAGCTGCTAGGTATACAGAGAAATGAACAGAGAAATGGAAGCTAAAATTAGAGAAGATTCTAAAATTGTCATTGTCACAAGCTTAGGGGAGAAAATTAGCCATCTTCCAGACACTGCAGTGAGGAGAAAACTTGTAAATTAGATTTATAGGGAGGTAAGCTCAACACAGACAAAAAATAAACAGAAAAGAACAAAGTCAAGCATCACTTGTAACTAACCTTGGAGAGATCAACTCTTTGATGGATTAAGCAGCCTACCTAGAGTACATGTCTGTCTAGCAATGATTAACTACTGAATTGAAAATGAATTTATGTGAAGTTTAAGATGCCTATTTGCAAGAGCAACATATATTAAAACTTTTATAGAACAACACTATATGAAAGTCAAATAAGGAAAACTTTTGCTTCCCCTCAAGGAAGTCTGCAAGGATTGTCCAAAATCGTTCGAGTGCTCGCTTTGTTTCAAAATCATTTGAACAGTTTAAAAATTATTTCTTAAATACTCAAAGTAAGAAAACATCATCTAAAATCCAATATTCAACTGACTTCGTTGTCTTGGAAATGTTCATCTCTTTGTTTTATGCATGTAAAATATTATATGGTTATGATAATAACCATCATAAATAATTTTTCATTCTGTGTTTTCTTACTGTATCACAAACATTCTTAGGTTGCTATATTGTCTTTATTGTTTTCATTTTTTTATGACAACTGAGTAGTCCACATCAACGTTGCATCATGGTTTATTTTTGTATTTTTCCCTAATTTTTCTTTATTACAATATTATTGAATCTTTTGCATTGTTTTTGAAGCAAAAACACTTTAAATTTATTGTGTTATTACAGAAATTAGTTTGAAAATATCAATACAAGAAGAGAATTACCTACAAATGTCATTCTGAAAACATCAACGTTTTATTTATGTGCATCTTCAATTTCATGTCATAAAAAAGTATAGATAGAACACTGTATGTTATACTTTCCCTTAACATTATGCCCAACATATTCTTCTGTTTTTCTTCAGTGATTTTTTTTTTGCCCTATCCACAGTTACTGTGGCTCACATTACTCAGTATTATTTTCTGTAAGTAATTTATGTGTCTCTGAAATCAGTGCTCTAATGAACTTTTCTCCTGGTGCATTCTCTGTCTCCACCCACTGGAAGGTAAGCATCCTGAGGGAAAGGGTCTGGCCTTTCTGTCCAACGTTGTGTGTGCAGACCCTGGAATGGTGCTAGACACGGAGTGCAAACTCAATCGATAACAGTGGACAAATGGATACGTGAAAATTAGAGCAGCTGCAGAGCAAGTGGTAGAACCACATTTTGAATCCCAGAGCACTGAACCTGCAGAGGTGTTCTCCAATATAAAATAGAAGAGTAACCCACATGCCACGTTTCTTTCTGCTAGTCCTCCAGCATGGTGACAATAGCCAGTCTTTGTTTCTTAAAAGAACTCTAACTTCTTAAGGTTGCAGAAGACTTTATGGTAAATCTCTCAGCTCCTCCAGAGACAGGAAAAGTTTGATTCCCAGATCTAACAGTAAATTAAGAGCAGTCTACGGTTGCTTAGTTGTTCCCAACTGTAAATATTATGACATGTGATTTTATGATATTTAATACCATTTTATAATATTTTAGTGTTGTAAAAGGCACTTGAGCTTTGAAGTCATCTTGGCAGATGACTTGATCTTAATTCTGCTAATTACCAGCTGCACAACTTTGGGCACGTTACTTGCTCCTCTCTGCCTCAGTTTCCTCTTCTGCAAAATAGGAGAAAGTAATAATGCCCTTTCTGATGGTTGCAGTGAGGACTAAGGATTAAGTAAATTGATATAAAAAACAACCATACATCTATATTTGTATATAATATTTGGAGCAGTGCTTGGTATACAGAAAACATTCCATAAATATTAACTATCATCATCATTATTATCATCATTATGTGAGGGTCAGCTGTTGTGTAAGTCTTAAGTAACGTTTCACTTATAATATTAAAATACCAAAGTTTACAAAGTATTCCTTTAAACAAATAGGACACATTCAAGGCTATACCTTGAATATCCTTCTTACTCATTTGCGTTGCAATATGCTATCTTGAGTGGGACAGGAAAGGAGGAATAACCAAGTTTTCACTGGAAATGGTGTAAAATCGTGGATTTGAACACGCAAATGCATCATCCATGTGAATGTCATTCATCACATGTGCTGAGGAGGGGAGGAAATGTTAAGTGCCACTGCTTTTGACTGTAAAAACCCCAGGGGGAAAATTATGCAAATTCTCGTGGGGCACAGGAGAGTGTCCTGCCAACCAGTGGAACATAATAAATGTTGTTTATGTTATAATGAAGATACTTAAGTTTCTGATAAAATGGCTTCTTTCTTCAGGCAATCACTTTAGGACCAAAGGCTTTCCTTGAAGCTGAAGAGGATTTATGTTTTTACCCAGACTCATAAATTAAGTGTAAAAAATCCTATCTGAGTCAAAGAAAGAATCTTCCCTCAGACATAAGGGCATCATAGGCTCCAGCACATTCTCTCTCGTATGCAACACCTGCCTGAAATCTTTTTGTAAGAAACACAACTTATTGTACTGATTCTCCTCCAACCTTTTCAAAATTTTTTTTTTCTTCCGGTTACTTATTAGGTGATTGAGTTAGTAAAATCTGAACACAAATTAAGAACACGCAATCATGATAAGGAAGATAATCCATTTTGTAAGGACACAATCCCAGGCCATAGATCAGAAAAGTCAATGGCAGTAGCTTCATGTTGGATACAGTAGTCAAGATCAGCTGTGCTATGGTGCAGTAACATACTCCCAAATCTCTGGGGCTTAACCACAAGAGTTTATTTCCTACTCATGCAAATTTCACTCTAGTCTTGTAGCTCTTCAAGGCCACTCTATTCAAATGCTGATCAGAGATCCACACCCTTCTCATCTCTTGACCCCAACATCTCATTATGCCCCATCTGTGACCACCATTAGAGGGAAGGGCAGAGCCTGTAGAACTCCCACCCATCCTGTTATTCTTCAATTTGCTTAAAACTGTAGGCCAAAACTAGACATAACACCCATTTGGGGGGGGGGGGGCGGGGGTCACATAGATATTCAGTGAGCAGTAGAGTGTGAGGATACAATTACTAAAATATATCCTGAGAAATACTAGGTCTATAAGATATTCTATAGGAAAATGCAAATGGGCAGAGACATCCAGTTAACCAAAACACTATTGATAACATGACCTTTTAAATTCCCCGCTTGGAAATTCTCAATGCACAGTAGCCCATTGTCAGCTCTCAAAAACCTAAGTGTGATTACCTTTGTTTAATCCAATTTTTTTTCAAAGTTGATTGACCATAGAATAATTCCTTTTCATAACACCCATGAACCTAATGTCCCCTTGAACCCACATTCGAAAAATATTACATTAGGCATCTTGAAATACTAAAAAGAAAAACATAGTGGGCACTTAATAAATATTTATTGACAGAACATTAAGTGAATGAATGAGGAGTCACATTTCAGACACAGGGACATCTGTTATATCAAATTTTCGGGAATCAAAATTCTATACAAAACCAGCAATAAAGTTGAAAAATAAAAACCCTAGGTCAAACAACTAGCTTTTGGTTGCAAGATGCTACATATCAATTTTGTGGGGTGGGGGGGTTGTTGTTATTTTCTCTTACGCTGACTTGAGGGGTTTTTTTGATGTCATCATCCACATCTTATCTGCCCAAGATTTCACAATGGAATCATCAGGGTGTTATGTTTAGCATGTACAATTCATCCCACACTATTTTCCACACAGGAATTTAGGAATGGAAAACAAATACTCCATTGTGATGGAAAGAATCAAAATTATATATTGTATAAGCCATGCTCTAGATGGTGTTCCATGCTGAAAACCTCAAAAACTCATTGTACGGAGACTCAGCAACAGACACAGTGCTGTTTGTACATTCCACATCATCCAATTCAGTGAGGCCTTGAGCAATGATCAGGCATTGTAACAGTAGCTAATGGTTTACATTGGGTCCAGAGAGTGGTTGATTGCTGGCAGCCAACCACAGAAACTGGGAGGAGAAAACAATATGGAAGCAATCTTATTTGCCATCTAATTCTCTGTAATCCAGAAGGGTGGTTATGCTGAATGATAACACACAGAGGAAAGATTAAATATAATAACATAATGTTCATGCTCTGCACCAGAAGTTATTACTTTTGGCCCGATAGAGGCAGATGGCTGGCACTGGCCATTGCCAGGAGGTGTTAAGTGGGTAAGTGGTACTGAGGAATAGAGTCATCTGTGGGGAAAATGACAGTAATGAACTGCTTGTAATGCTGTGAAAACCCAATGAATTTGATTAAACACAGATTGCCAACTGTTTCCCGGACAACCATTGGACACATTCATTTATGCTGAAATGTGCTCTCTCCCCGTGACAAGTCTGACAGGAAAACCACTGCTTCTGCTGCCAATTTGTTGAGCATCTTGACCAAGGGAGTGACCAGGGAGATGAAAAGACCCTTGCCCTCCTAGCCTCCTTCAGTCAGCAGGTTCACCTGCACAGAGTTATCTGACTCTGTTGGAAGATTTTCTAGAAGGGACAAGGTAGGCATAATAACAAGTCAGCTTGTCAGAGAACAAGTTTGTATAAAGTTTTTATTAGATCTTTATCCTATATTCTCAGTGACCACACTACCAGCATTAGATTAAGGTGCATACGGTACATTTTATTTAGTGTGGATACGACAGATGACAATACAGCAGTAACAGAGTAGTTAGTTACATGTGTGTAGTTTGCAGATTCAGATCAAGAGTACAGAAAGAGATGGGAATGGGGATGCGTTATAGATTAGGGTGGCACTACACCAAGTGCGGTTCTAGGACCTCTGCTGGTATACCAACCCTTCATTACTGTTTATGACAAGATAAATGCAGAAATTGAGAGTAAGCACTTAGAAATGTTTAACAATATGACAATTCTGTTGAATCTAATACTAAACAAATCGACTTTGTATTATTGGTGCCTTTTTAATTTTTATTTTTCTGGTTATTCACTTTGATTATACTTTATAAAATTTCTGTGATAGATTGGGAATTTCAGCACAGACAGTTTGCAACCAATGAACTGGGTTGCAGAGATAGATTTAGTCTGCATTTCTTACAAGATTTAGGGCATTAAGCAAATTACTAACCTATCTACATTTTGGTTTTCTCAATATTTGAAAAGTATTACATTATATCATTATTAAACAACTGGATAGACCAGGAACCACTCACATGAAGCATTGAAAAATGACTAGAATATTTAGATAATCCATGCCTACACATCTGAACAGTGCAAAAGCTCAATGATCAATTAAATTTGGTTTGGGGAAGAATGAGTGGATTAGGTAATACACAAACTTGCTTCGTTCCTGTATTTGGTTCAGGAATATTTATTGAGTATCTGTCTCGTTCCAGACTTGGTTCCAACTGCTAAGGATGTGCAAGTGAATAAAATTTGCAAAGAATCCCGCCCATAAAGAGTTTATACTCTAATAGGGGCTACAGTAGATACAGAATAGATATAACTAATAAGTAAACTATATAATCTATTTGAGATTGAAAATTGCTGTGGAAAAATAATAGAAGCATAGCAGGGCAAGGAAAGAGGGCAAATTGTAAATGTGATGGGCAAATTGAGCTTCGAGTTAAGAAAATGCCATTTCAACAAAGACATGAAGGAGGCGAAGTTAGCCACGTGGATATATGGAGAAGGAATATTCTAGGCGAAGTTAGCCACGTGGATATATGGAGAAGGAATATTCTAAGTAGAGGGAATAGCCAGTGCAGAAGTCCTGTGTTGATATGTGTCCAGTGTATTTGAGAAGCAGCAAGGAGGCCAGTGTGTCTGAAAGAGGGAGAACAAGAGACAACGGAGGAGATGAAGACAAAGAGGCAACCTGAGTCCAAGTAGGCCATTGTGAGCACTGACTCACTTTCACTCTGAGTGAGGAAGGAGCCACCAAAACTTTGAAAAGAGGACTGACATGGCTTTACTCATATTTTAAAGGACAATAAGGTTATTGCAGCAATCCAGGTAAAAGACGACAGTGGATCCAACGAGAATGGTAGCAATGGAAAGGGTGAGAAGCGGTCAGATTCTAAGTATATTTGTAAGGCAGAATCAACAAGATTTCCTGACATATTGGGTATAAGGTATGAGACTGAGAGAGAAAGACACATCAAGGAAACTTGCAAGATTCTTGGGCTGAGCAATTAGAAAAGTGCTATCATCTAGGGTGCTGCAGGCTGTGGGTAGAGCAGATTATATGGTCAAGGGGGCAGGTCATGAGTTTTTTTGGGGACGTGTTAAGTCATACTTGTCTATTAGACATCTAAGTGTCTCAAGATGTCAAGTATGCTGTTGGAGTCCAGAGTTTGTAGGAGATACAAATTTAGAAATAGTTGGAAATAAATAAATTTAAAGCTGTAAAACTGGATGACCTGTAAAACCAAGGGAGAGAGTGTAAATAGAGAGAAGGACTATAGACTGAGATCTGAGACACTGGGGCCTGAAGAAGTTAGGGAGAAGAGGAGGAAACCTGCAGAGCAGACTGAGAGGGAGTGACCAATGGGACAGGAGGATAATCGATACCATCAATCAATAGAGTGTGGGGTTTTGGAAGCCAAGTGAAGAAAGTGTATCAGGGAGGAAGAACTCATCAACTATGTCAAATGCTGATGACGATCATGTAAGGTAAGGACTGAGACCTTTGGGTTTAGAAATGTGGAGCTCATTGAAGACCATGTAAAGACATAATGGCTTGTGGATGGTAAAGACAAAAGGTATATGGAAGTAAGTTTAAAAGAGAATAGCCAGGGGCCGGCCCCGTGGCTTAGCGGTTAAGTGAGCGTGCTCTGCTGCTGCCGGCCCGGGTTCGGATCCTGGGCACGCACTGATGTGCTGCTTCTCCAGCCATGCTGAGGCTGCGTCCCACATACAGCAACTAGAAGGAAGTGCAGCTATGACATACAACTATCTACTGGGGCTTTGGGGGAAAAAATAAATAAAAAATTATAAAAAAAAAAAAGAGAATAGCCAGAAACTAATTGGAGACAAGGATTAAAAACAAGTCTCTTAAGGAGTTTATAGCACAAGAGAGCAAATATATGGGGCAACCATTGGTAGCAGAAGTGGAGTCAAGAGAGATATTTCATGTAAATTTTTAAGAGAGCCTCTTCTGGGACCAACATCAAGTAGGTAATATTACATGTCATAAAGAGGTACACCAAACGCCAAGGTGGTACTCATAGGAGCAAATTTGGGAGACTAAGTAATGGAGCTATTGGAAGGGAACAGAGGCACCACAGAGAACACCTCTGAAGCAAAGCACAGCAACCACTGTATGAATCACCTGTTTGATTTCAAGGGCTGTACTTATTTAATTGTGTAAGTGGTGCTTCCCAGGCAAATTGCACAGTATTCGTTTGCAAATGCAAACTCCTTTGTAATGATCATTGAGCAATTTGTACAATCGCACATTTCTTCAAATGAGTAATTAATACTGATGCTTAAATACTAAATTGATAGGCTTTTCTTGCTCTCTTGCTTACAAGCTATTCACATTCTAGCCATAATTAAGAATCAGCAGAGACAGTTCTTTAAGGTAATGGGTGCAAGACAATTTTCTATAGTCTCTACTGTCTCCAGTCTTACGTGGATGTGTATTAACTAAAGGTAGTTAGTTTACCAACAACAGTCTTTTTCTTTTCATATTTTGTTTTTCAGAACTTTTTTCCTTAATGAAGGGAAATAAAAATATACTGTGTATATGTGTGTGTGTATATATATTTATATATAAATATAAATATAAATATATACACAATATTTATATATAAATATATATACACACAGCTTTGGCAAATATATATATAAATATATAATATTTTGTATTTTATAGTATTTTTTGTTTTGTATTTTGTAAATTTGTATTTTGTTATAAATTGTATATAGTATACAATGCAATATTCTGGTACTCGCTTATATTAAATGTTATCTTCTTAGAGGCAGAATACAAAAGGAAATTTTTAGTCACTCATGTCATAGTCCATTGCAGATATATATGGTCAATGGATGGTTTTCCTTGGTCAAGGATCCCAGACTTCTCTCTTGTGACTTTGCCTCCCTTTAAAGTCTTAGAAAAAAGATTTCTTCTTCTTAACTACTTTGACCTGGAAGTGACATATCACTTCTACTGACATTCCATTGGTGAGAACTAGGCACATGGCACCTCTTAGACACAAGGAGGCCTGGGGAATGCAGCCCATGCTTACTCAAGTCAGCCCCTTCCAACGTAACTCTATACTATGTAGGAACCTATGCCATTTTGGTGGCCAGCCAGCTATCTGCTACAGGGAATGAGCATTTCAAGGTCAAAGGCAATCATATCAGTATCTGATGCTCTTTGCCTAGATGATATATGAAAGAATTCAGAGTTCTTCTATATAGAGAAAAGCAAAGGGAAGCCATGTAAGAATGTTCTAATATGACTTAATCTTTGATAAATTAGAGCTCTCTGAATTTAAGTTAAGGTGAGAAAGTTTTGGTGGGTTTTTTTAATTTGTTTTATAGAATTTATCAGCCCAGAAATCTGAAAATGAACCATGAATCTTGTCATAACCTATACCTCACAACTAGCATCAATTAACTATTTGAACCACATGGCATTTATTGCTTTCTTATTTATAAGGTCGTAACTAGTGGCAGTTAATAGAGAACATTCGACATTGATGCCATTCAAAAGAATGATAACAGGAAAAATAATGTCCTGGGCCAGCAACTAAAATCAAACCTGGATTGAAGACAAGGAAAATGATCATTCTTCATCATAATTGTCATCACATAAAATAAATGTTTTCTTCATGTTGACATTTTAATCACATCACATATTCTTCATATAGAGGTATTTCTTTGAATTATTTTGTGACTTCTTTAGTTTATGTAAATATATATATAGCATATAATACATATATTTAATGCAACATTAGGTTTGTGTTTTTCATTTTTTGGTTGTTGGTGGGTTTTTTCTTTATTTAAAAGTGTAACATCTGAACAGAGAGAAATGCATACAAGTGCTAGTATTAGAAGCTCAAAAAATCTACTCAGCATAAAGAATTGAATCCCTTGTACTTCAGGTGTCACATTGCTCTTTTTTTGACTTAGAGCAAGTTGGGGGTCTACAAAAATAGATAGCCCCAGTGAAAGTTTAAGGTAAATAGCAAGTTAAAAAAGAAAAGAAATCTTGATTTTTTGTAACTTTTGGCAAGAGACATGTGAAATTTAGGAACCAGGTAGGTCTTTTTTCACTGGCCTTTTTTTCCTCCAAGAAAATTGTCATTTTTTAAATCTACATTTAAGAGAAAATCCCTATGTCAGCATCAGTTCAATATTGAAAAGTCATCTCATTCTCAAGAAAGATCATAAGCATAGACATTTGGGGGAAGAAAGAAAAAGGTTTTTCCTTTATTGCTGAGTTGAGCAGAGTGCAGAAATTATGCTTAGCAAGAAATAATAAAGGAGATCAGTTAGATCTTATGACCTTTAAGATATCCCAACCTCAAACTGTCATGAAGTTGCATTTGCAAATTGAAAGAGGATTCCATAAATATTTATTAAATGTTAAATTAAATTAGATTTATTAAATGTAAAATCTTAGGAATTGTGTCAGGTCTCTTCAGTTTGGTCCCCCAGATCCCCTCTCCACCTTTCTACACCCAATTTGCTGTCACAGGAGACTGGTCTATATGGAGTTAACAGGCTGCATTATCATTTGGCTCTGGATTGCATTTGGCCAATTGGAGCACCATTGGGAGATCGCAGAAGAGGAGGAGAATGAAGGTGTGTACTGCATCTGGACGCTCCCTACAGGATTGTCTCAGGCTGGGTGGACTCTCCACTAAAGATCACCGCACGCCTCAATGTGGCCATCACTTTACAGATCAATCCTTCCAAGAATCACTCCCTTCCCTTGCTTCCTGAAGTGTGGAGGTGGTAATAGCTCTGCTGTTGTAATTATGGGATATGCCATCACCCCTGCGATTTCTCTATACCTTGCGCATAGCTTTCCAGATCTCTTAATTTGAAAGCGTCATCTGTGCCTCCAACCCAGGATCCTGACTGACTCGATGATAATGATTTACAAGATATGATGCCTCTTACTATAGAGTTCTATACAGTCATGTATAAAACTAAGACACATACACAAATAAATATAATACATGTTAAAAGCAGTAAGGGCCAAATAAAAACAAATAATATGCTATAATTACTTCTTCTTGGGCCATCAGGGAAGATTTCATGGAAGACATTTGAATGGGACCTTGAAAGATGGTCATAATTTCAGTAAGGATAGATGTATTGTCAAGTGGAAGAAATAGTGCAAAAAAGCGAACACTGGAAAAATAAATGGCATATCATATTTGAGGAACTGTGATAAAGTTTTATTGGAGCATATAATATATATGGAGAGAAACAATAAAAAGGAGAGGAAAAATAAGTAGGCCAGGGGTGAGTTGAACTCAAATGTTGGAGTGGTTAGAAATTTGGTAGACATTTACCCATGGCTCTAATGGGTACAAGAAAAGATGCTCAACATCACTAATCAAATTAAATGCAAATTAAAACCACAATGAGACATCACCTCACACCTGTTGGAATGACCATCATCAAAAAGACAAGAGATAATAAATTCTGGCGAGGATATGGAGAAAAGGGAACCCTCATGCACTGTTGATGACAATGTAAATTGTTGTAGTCACTATGGAAAACAGAATAGAGGTTCCTCAAAACATGAAAAACAACTACCATATAATCCAGCAATTCCACTTCTGGTTATAAATCCAAAGGAAACAAAAATCACTATCCCAATGATATATCTGTACCCCCATGTTCATTGCAGTATTATTTACAATAGCCAAGACATGCAAACAACCTCAGTGTCCAATGACGATGAATACATAAAGAAAATGTGATATATGTAATGGAATACTATTCAGCCATAAAAAGAAGGAAATCCTGCCATTTGTGACAGCACAGAATAGACCTTAGGGGCATTATTCTAAGTGAAGTAAGTCAGATAGAGAAAGATAAACACCATATGATCTCACTTATATGTGGAATCTAAAAAAAAAAAAAAAGACAAAGTCATGGAAACAAAGATCAGATTTGTGGTTGCCAGAGAAGGGAGGTGGAGATGGAACTGGGTGAAGGGCGTCAAAAGGTACGAATTTCTAGTTATAAGATAGATGAGTTCCAGAGATACAATGTGCAACATGATGACTATAGTCAACAGTACTGTTTGTATATTTGAAAGTTTCTAAGAGAGTAGATCTTAAAAGTTCTCATCATAAGGAAAAAAAATATTTGTAACTGTGAGGTGACGGATGTTAACTAAACTTCTAGTAAGCATTTTGCAATACATACATATATCAAATCTTTATGTTGTACACCTTAAACTTAGAATATGTCAATTATATCTCAATAAAACTGGAAAAAAAAAGAAGAAATATACACAAAGAAAAATAAGTAAAAATAAAAATTCATGGTGAGTTCATAATTGTATCTTACTGTGTATAAAACTATCATAAATATGTAAGCATTTGGGGAAAAAGCTGAAATTTAAGAAAATTAATTGGGCAATAAGATAAAAGCTTAAAAAGGAGACCCTTTTGGTGGATTCGTGAGAGTGTGAGGGAGGGTGTAACAAGTGGAATGAAGAGGAAGAGTTAACTGAGAAAGTGATTGAACGAATTATGACTCTGTGGGACTGAGAGCTGGTCATACGGCGGCATGACTTAGAAGAATGGGTAAAAGATGGTTCCAGATGGCAGACTGAAAGGATGTACGTTGCATTGATGGTCATTTGGAAGCCATTAGAAGAAACAATCTGTGAGAAGAAAACGACTTCAATTTTGATAAAAACAAATGTAATTTCTGCCAGCCCAACATTAAGATGAAGTTGGGGAGCAGATGGTCACAAATGTGGAGTTGGAGCCCAGCAAAGAGGGTAGAGCCAGAATGTAGATTGGGAAAGATCAAAAGAGGAGATTATTGAATCACATGCAGGAAATGAAACTTGGATGAATGTTCACACGTAGAAAGAGGAAGGAAGAAGAAGATTAGGAGGCATGAACATAGAGTTAAATCTATGTTAATGTGTAGAAAGGGGTTATTGCAGTGCCTAGTTCAGAGTAAATGCATTTAATGAAAAGTTGGTTATTATTGAAGTCACTGTCATTATCGAGTTAAGGGGAGGGTCAGGACGTTGAAGTATTATGGAAGTCAAGAGACTTTGAGTAAGGATTGATTCTGCTAGTTTCAAATGCTCTTGTGTTGGAATATATAGAGAGAGATATTTGGAAAATATCCATAAAAGTAGAGAATGATGGCGAAAGAAATAGATAAAGAGAAAGTCTGCTCTCTGGTTGTCCTTGAATATTCTGACTTTCTGGATTCAGTATTTATCTTTTGTATCCCTTCCAATTAACTGTGGAAAGCTTAGTGCCTCCTTTTCAATATCATCAAAATTTGCATTGTTTGTATTGGCTAGGAGCACGGTCATCAAGTCAGACTGCCTGGGTTGAATCCTGGCTTCATTTCTTACTAGATCTGTGAGGTTGGGCAAATTGCTTAACCATTCTGTTCCTCAAATTGTTTACCTGTAAAACAGGGGTCATGATATTACCTAAGTCACTCTGTTGTGTAAATGAGTTAAGTACTTTAAAAGCAACTTTCCCAGGGTAACTAATAAAGGTTAGTTAATATTGTATTTGCTATTTTCTGCTCCCACTTAATTATATATTCCTGTTCTCATACCACTTTCTTCATCTGTTATTCTCTTCGCACCCATGTTGCTCCACACTGAATATTGTTATAATCCTTGTAGCTTAAGTATTGGAATAAGTTGAGGAAGACAACACAGTGCAAAACAAAATGGGTATAAGCTTACCTTTGAATAAGAGGTATCCACGAGGTGAGATTTCTTGTGAGGAATTTGTAAGAACTATCCATCTTCCCTCTCCTGAAACAGTCTTCTCAAATCTGTATTATTCTTTATGTTCTGGGCTAAGAAATGTGAGAGGCATGAGGTATAGAGAGGTTAAATAAGCTGTCCAAGTTTAAAAAATAAATCAATGAAATGGAAATGGTCAATTAGGATCAGAACCAAAATCAGTTCTGGAATATAAAAACACAGAATCCTCCATGCAAACAAAAGAAAGCTGTAATGATAATGGTTACATCCACCAATCTTAAAAATAGTTTGTCACAATTTGAAAGATCTATAAACAACTTAAAAGCCTCTCCTCCATTGCTCCAATGAAGTGAAACTAAAATTGTTCTCTTAAAGTGAAAGATTTAAGTATAATATAAAACAGAGGTAGCAAATGATTGCCCTGATCTTCTATCTACAACTGTGATTTGTTTGTATCTGTGTTTTTGTACAAATATGGAATTCTAATGCTTTTAAGAGGTAAATGTTAGCCACAGTTAGCCACAAGCCCCACCATTCCCTATTGCCTATACTCAATCTGATTCACCTGGGGATTTTAATACCTGCTAGGATCTGTGGCCATTTGAGTTTGTAACCTAGTAGACACCAAAAGTAAGACACATTTCCATTGTTTATATATCCACATTATTCAGGGGAACTGACTGTCCCAAATTCAAGTCTAGAAAATTAATTAATTCAAAAAATATTAAATATTTATTTGAGACTTTTTATTGATGATGTATCAATGATGTTTTAATTCCCTTTATCTCCAGTGTCAGATACATTGTCATTTGTCATTGACAAGTGTAGAACCCACTGACACGCCCCAGGGAGATGAATGTGCAAGCCTTTTGTTTTGCGGCACACAAGCTAATATATGCAATTTTTATTGGTCAATCAGACCTCATTAAACCTGGGGGAAAAAAGAATCTGGGCTTTCAGCAAACCCAATTGCTCATTTACCCCTATTCTTGTCAAAGGCGTATTTTCATAAACATTAACACACTCTAAATCTTGGAGGAGCAGAATATTAACTAGCCTTATTTTTTTCTAATCACTGGCTCATTTAACATGAAAAAGTAAATGACATCCTAGCTTATTTCATTCAGTTTTTATATTGCTTTTTTACTAAAACTGTAAAAGAAAAAGGCCTTAGGTATCAGAATGTGTAAGCATGAATGATTAGCTGGATGCAAATGCTCAGTTAATCACCAAGGATTTTGGGGTCTACATGGCCTTCTTTATAGTGGCAATAAAGACTGGGGGATATTTCGGCATTAATTTTTCATATAAAATGTTAATGAGATGCACAATTGATGACTATTCTTTCATTTCTGGATTTTAAAAGATAGTCTGTGCTGTAGTTCTATTTACCCTAAGAAGGAGAATCCTAAAGACTTCCTAACAGCTGTTTTCGTGTTTCTGATAGATTTTTGTTTAATAGATGGCTAAGAAAACAATATAAAACAATTCAATAGCTGAAATATAACAATTTATAAGTGCGTGGTGCTCTGCAGTTATGAAGCACTTGTGAATACACTGTCTCAGGTTGGGCTCCCAGGCAGACAGATTCTGAGATGGTTATGAGCATGCAGGGAACTTATCACAGTGTACTCTTGGGAAGGAAGAGGAGGAAAACTGAACTGGGAAAAGGGAGAGATGAGCCACGATGCAGTCATGATGAAGGTCCAGGCCAACCCTGTGGGGACCTCTAAAGCTGAGATGGCCCTTTTGGGGTGTCCTGAGTTGGAGTGAGGTAGCTTGGCTTTCATGTCCCCCTTTGACAAATCATTGCATGGGGCTGCCTCAGGAACCCCTTCATGACCTTGAAAGAGGCAAATCATTTCCGTTGAGGCATTTCCAATAGCCCTTAAATATTTGGGTATTTCCCTCTCCCCTGACCAGTTTCCCTTTACCCAAGCAATTGACCATAGATCCCTTGGGAGGATATGACTAGAGGAACCCTTACCATGTGGTGGTGTAGGGTCCTACCTCCCAGGCCCCACCTTCAATCAAAGGATTCCTGATCTGAACACTGGCTTTGTTGCAGAAACTGGGAAAAGGATTGTTAACAGCTTATTGAGGCAACTTCTCTCAGCCTCCATGCCAGATTTCTTCTGATTGTACACATGTAGAAGTACACTTATTGACTGTCCATCGGTATGGCCCTAAGGACAAGTTCTATTACTTATCTCCATAATTCTCTGGGTTTGGCCCTCTGGCTGTGACTCTGACCTTGCCACTCATTGCATTGTTTTTGCTCACCTAGCTTCTGAAGGTTAAGTTCTACCACCTGACTTCTATAGTTTTGGGATTCAATTATCCCTATTGCTATTAACCCAGTTGAGTAATGGTATCTCCCACAATTAGCCTTGGCCTACTGGCTAGCCACTGCTGAATTTCTTTATGATTCGGTGCTTCTCTCAACAGCACATTCCCTGTAGCTTTGGTAAAGGGCTTATCTTTCGGGCCCTTCTACGGAACATGGTTATCAGGTGGGTCTTCCAGACTAACCAGAACGTACCCATCATAGCTCCCACTTCACCAAGTCTTTTATTCCTCTCTTCCACCATCTGCCCTGGCGGGCAGCATTTCCACTTCACTTGCTGCGAGCCACTTTCCCACTTCTAGGAGCCATCCTAGCAGTGTGTGCTGGAATATTTGTACCACCTCTAATAGTTTTCCATGATGATCAGTTCTGTATATCAGAAGTCCAGGTGGGCTCCACTGGGCTTTCTAGTACAGGGTCTCACCAGGCTGAAGTCAAGGTGTAGACTGGGCTGCACTCTCATCTGGAGGCCCTGGGGGAGAATCCACTTACAAACTCATTCAAGTTGTTGGCAAAACTCGGTTTCTTGAAGTTGTAGATCTGAAGTCCCCTCTTTTTTGGTTGAAAACTGGAAATTTTAGACAATATGTTGGAGCAACTCTGGATTCAAATATTTTTGGCCCTGAAGGTTGTGGTTGCGGTCCTTCTTTCCTTTCTTCTTTCTTTCCTTCCTTTTTCTTTCTTTCTTTCTACCATAACTTGCCTAGGTATATCTGTTGAGTCTATCTATGATGTGTGGCTGGTGATGTCTTTGCTCACTTTTTTAAATTCTTGATTTTGCTTTTAATCCTGACTTCCTAAGGGTCACCCCTGTGTCGTATAGATTTGTGTCAGCCAACAGTTGCATAGAGGTTATGCTCACACCACCTTGAGTCAGTCAGGCGTCCATCTCTACCAATGGATCTCTTTGTAGGAAGAAGCCCATTCAAGCTTCAGAAGGTTTTCAGTTCGGCCCTAGATTTCACCTTCTGCCGGGCCCTTTCACATCTCGTGTGCAAAAGTGTGCAGCCTCACGGCTAACCAGGAATGTGTGGCTGACTTGGGCCCTCTGTAGATTCCACTGTCTGTGTGTGAAACCTCAGTCTGGAATATGCTGCCCTGAGTGTGCAACCTCAGACTACTCTATCTGTTGGCCTGCCCCACTTGACCAACTCTTTGATAGTCACTTTTAGCAGCGAGTCTGCTGAGTGTGGCCATCAACCCAGCTCCACATTGCGTGAACTCCTTCAACCAGGGCAGAGAAGCTGCCGATCTCCTGGCTTGTCCCATTTGGCAAAACCTACATGCCTACCAGGCAGGGGGTAAGCTGGGAGCAGGCCCATCCAGAAGGCTGCAGATTTCCACTCTTCTTATCCAGAGGTGAGCAGATTTTTCAAGGGTAAACACTTCTCAGATTGTCGTATGGTGTTGGTAGATTTCCAGAACTCATAGATGGTTGTGTTTGTTTATTTGTTCATCTCTACAGTTTCTCTTTGGGGAGAGGATTTGCCCATCTCCTTGCTTGGCCGTGATTCAGCTTTGGAGGCCTCTTTTACAAACTGTGAGTTATCTCATTTTCTTCTAAAAACTAAGTTAGAACCAGATTTGGTTGCTTAAAAAGAGAGAGCCCTGATGAATACAACTAGATTTGGGGGCTTATTTTATGAGTCCGCATTTCAGAAGTGCTCTTTGCTTTGCTCATTTCATTACACTAAAAGCACTTTACATGAAGAAATTTTGCTTTTTTTAAAAATTACTTTTTTTTTTTTTGTGAGGAGATCAACCCTGTGCTAACATCTGCCAATCCTCCTCTTTTTTTGCGGAGGAAGACTGGCCCTGGGCTAACATCCGTGTCCATCTTCCTCCACTTTATATGGGACGCCGTCACAGCACGGCTTGCCAAGCTGTGCGTCAGTTCGCGCCCGGGATCCGAACCGGCGAATCCCGGGCCGCCGCAGCAGAGCCTGCGCACTTAACCGCTTGCGACACCGAGCCGGCCTCATTAAAAAAATACTTTTTCTTTTTCCTGTGAAGGTAAGTTCTTGACTAAAGAAATCAGAAGAATCCTAAAAGAAACTCCACAGTGAGATTAGTATCTGCTTCCTTTTGTTCACATGCATTGTTGACTTGGAGCTCTATTTCTGTCTGAGAACTCCTGCAATGTGACTGTGTTAAGCTTGCTTAAAGACTCCAAGTGCGAGAATGCAAACCAGGCACTAATTCCAGGCCAAATATAATATTTGAAGACCTATTTGAAAGGCTAATTTATGAGAAGGCTTAATGCTGGAAGCAAGAAAATAGTTGGAAACTTCTCCATAACTACGTTACTTTTAATGAGGAGGAAGAAGTCAGTCTGAAAAGCAATCTGGATAGATGACATATCAATTTCCTTGGACCAACAGAAGCAGGGTTTTGAGGTTGATTTGAGACTTTATAAAGGCTCAAACTGTGATGCAGGCAACTGCCTGATAGCAGAAGAATGCAGGCCACCTGCACATCACATCAGCGCTCCAACTGGCTATCAGTTGTGTTGTTAACAGCTGGGAGGCGGGATGGACTTGGAGTGGATTTAAACAGAATGACCTTTCAGCAGAATTATATCTCCATTTACTAGGGCATTCAAAAAGCTAATGGGAAGGATCTAAAATAATTTCACTTGAATCTCTTCTTTTCTTTTATCCAATTAAGCACAATTATCTGTATACACATGATGAAAACACTCTTTATTTCTTGGATCGTATCAGAGCTCTGATGTCCTTGAAAGTCAACAAGAAGTTTCTTGTCTTTGCTAGGAAGGTCAACATGTGCAGAAGAATCATTTTTTTAATGGTTATGATGGGAAAAGTGAGTGGTTCTGCTCTAAAGCTAAACAAGCTTCTTCCTCTGAATAATAATCAAGAGGTCAGAACATTTCCTGCCTGACTTTTGATGATCCATATGAGAAGACTCTTCAAAGAAACCTCTCTCAGCAACTGGGGGTTCAAGTGGCTCCCTAGTCTTTAGCAAAGTGAATAGAAGTGGTTCTTATGCCCCAATGTACTTCCAGTTTTGGAAAAATAGCTTTTGTTGGCATATTCACATTCTAGAATTTAATAAATGCTTGGACTTGAGGATGGAGCAAGTTGTAAGGATAGGAAACAAACACCTTCTTTTTATTCTTACATTTCTTTTCTCCCGGATATTAGCTCTTTCCTATATATTCATAATATCTTCAGATGAAATTTTAGCCCCCAGTCTCCCCAGCTAGGCTTACAAATGGTCCATATTTCCTGTGAATATTACTGGAAAGAATAAAAATGGCTTCATCTTGAAAATTAGTGGGAAAGGCACAGTTTATTTTGATTCTTACAGGTACATGTGTGTGAGCGCATAAAGAGATGGTTAAGTTCTAGTCAGTAGATACTGCCAACATCTTGTCCGATCAAAATTACCCTTGAGAATTTATGGTAGAATACCCAGCACAGCCAGTTTTTCTTCCAGTGTTGGAACAGTTGCTATTTCTTTGGTTGAACACCAGATGAAGTAGGTGATGTGTTTAGGGACCAAAACAAACAAACAAACAATTTATCTTTAAGCATTAGCATCATATGCATACAATGAAAGGGATACAAGATTGAGTCCAGAGTAGTGATTCATGCCTCCCATTTCCTGCTCACTTCAAGGCTTCCAGGAGCAAAACAGCCAACACTATTTAAAGTAGCCCTTTATCTAATAATTATTATGTTTAAATTAGCTGCTATGCACATATAGATGAATTATATTGGTTTAAATATGTACGTTGTACCTACATGATATGTTTATACTAAGCATGCACACACACTCACACACTTTGGAACAGACACATGTTATTTTCCACACTCTCCTAAAGTCATTTTTTCCCCATGCACTATGGAAAAACTCAGTTGAGACATCTCCAAAATCTTCTCCTATTAAACCCACAACTCTCAAGTTCTGCTCTATTAAAACAAGTTCAATAAGAGTATATTGTCAGGAGTCCTTTAATCAGTTAGGCACACCTACCCTGTCCCTTGAATTATGCTGATTATTTGAATGGTTTGTTTTCCACAAGATTTACAATTACATATAAAAAGGAAGGGAGAGGACACACCGGGAGAAAGTGAGGAATGCTTTCAGATGCCAAATGAAAAGCCATGCTAGATTCCCTCAAGTAATCAACCACTCAGCTTTGTCTGGAACACAATTGATCTTGTAGGGCTAAAAACCCATCTGCCGTTGAGATCCTCGAGAGGGAGAATAATTAGAAAATTCCTTAATTGGTGCTCCATTTAATCTCCCATTGTCCCGGTAAACACTTTGATTAAAGCGAGTGGTCCTCAGGAGTAAGGACAAATCTATTTGAATTTCTATAAACTTTTAATTTTCCTACCTTTCTGCCATCTCAACCAGTATTGCCCTTCCTGACACTTGCAGTGACAGGGACGGATTTTAAGGAAAGCAAATGAAGGGTTGGTGTTCGCCAAGATCTGAACCCTCAGGAGCAGATTGTCAGTGTTTCTTTTCTGCTGAAGATACAGAGTTCATAAACCATTTTCGAGCTGTTGCTGTTTCCAGAGTCAGCCTGCACTGACTGTGATGCTTTCTCCAGTGATTCACACAGTTTTGTCTACTCAAGCGTCACTGGGGAGTGTAATAAGTGCACGTTCCCCGGCCCCACTCTCAGATTTTAATTCCTCAATCGGTTAGTGGTAAGATTCAGGTATTTGAATTTTTGTCAGTTTCCCTAGGGATTCTAAAGAAGAAATCCTGCTTTTTGCCCTCCACCTATGACTCCTGTTACCTTATTACTACTAATAATGGTGTTGGTAGAGTCTGAGCAAGCCGCTCTTGGGACTCAGCTGTTTCTGGTAGGAAGCCTTCTAACTGAGGAAATTCCCTCTAACTTGATCTTTTACCTGCTTTTCTGCTCCATTTTCGCCTCTTATTCATTCATTCATTTATTAAACAAGTATTTCTTGAGCACTTACCATGTGCAAAGCAGTCTTAGGTGTCAGAGATTTAGTAGTGAAAACAAGCAAACAAAAAATTGATAGCATCTCCAGAAAGGAGACAAAGAAAGAGTTACCCGAGTATGTAGAATACCAGTCGTGATGAACACCCTAGAGAAAATCAACGCAGGAGCCAGGGATAAGGCGTGGGAGGTAGGTTTTTATATTAAACTGGGTTGACACAAAGGCTCTCGCTGACAAGTTGGAGTCTGAAGGAGCCGGCCTTGTGGTTGGTTGTGAATTCGCTATTCACTTACACCTCACCTTCTGCTGGAAAGTAAGGCCAACACAGAAGAAAGCAGAGAGGGAAATTGGTTCAGGCAATCATCCTGCAGACCCTGAATCCAACCATGCCTCTTTTTCAGTAAGACATTTAGTAAGGTAAGCTACTAAATCCACTCCTCTATTTTTTCAGCAAGGCCAAACATTAAATTCTCTTTTTGATTAAGTAAACAATACATTGTGTTTGCCCTTTGCAACCAAAAATTCTAATATATACTCTAATAATATTTATTTTTAAAAATAATATCTATTTTGTTTTCTCACTACATAAAAATATTATGGAAAATACAGAAAGGCAAAGAGAAAAAAATAAATCTTAGGACATCATTTTAATGATTTTGCTGAATATTCCATAATATAGCTTACTTATTGAACCAAACTCTGTTGTTATATATTTAAATCGTTTATCATTGTTTTTGGTAATGATACCCAACAAAATTGTAAGAAACATCTTTGAGATGAATTCTTTCCCATCCATAGTTATTTCCTTAGGATATATTTCTGGAAGGGGAATTTCAATCTCAAAGGTTATACACACACTGGCGGCCTTTGAAATGGAAGTGTCAATTTGCCCTCAGGATTGTTATCAAGTTTGACCACCATTACAAGTAGATAAAAGTGCTTATTTCTTTATATATTCACCGGCACTGGGAAGTAGGGAAAAAAAAGTTTAATATATCTTTCTCTTATCAAATCAAGGACATCATTATTTTATATCTATATTTTTTATTCCTAGTGAGATTCCTTTTTTTAACCATATTAAGAATTAATATATTTCTTCTTTTGTGAATTGCCAATTCCTTGATTCCAATGCCTTTAAAATATTTGGGTGTCTATCATTTTCTTACTGATTTTTAATAATGCTTTATATATTAAATGTGTCCCTTCATTATTGATAAAAATTCCAATTATAAATGTTATTTTTTATTGAGCCCAGCACAATGGTAAGCTCTTTATATGCCATTTAATTTTCTTACTTTAATAATATGGTCTATTATCATGCTTTTCTCTTAGTTATACAGTGTGCAAGGTACCTACTTAACAAAGGATGAGATTGCAGCTTAGAGAGATAACCTGCTCAAGATTATACAGCAAAGAAACAATAGAGCTGGAATTTAAAGTCAAGTCTACTTGAATCCAAGCCTATGTTTAAGCACGACACTAAGATGCTGTTGATTATTATTTCCTCTCTCTCCCATAGTTCAGGGGTCAGCAAGTCACATTTCACAGGCCAAATCAGGCCTGCCACCTGATTTTTTAAATAAAGTTTTATTGGAACACAGCCACATGCATTCATTTATTGCTACTTTCCTGCTACACAGGCAGACTTGAATGGTTGTGACAGAGACCATATGGCCTACAGAGCCCTAAAATATTTAATATCTAGCCCTTTACAGAAAAAACTTGCTGACTCTTGCAGTTGCTTCTCATTCCCTGGAAATTATATAAATATAGGATCTCCTGGATATATCCTTTCTTTCTCCATATCTTACTGTTCCCTCAACATTTTTATCTAGAATCAAATAAATCAACTATTATCATGCCTTTCTATTAGCTGTACACTGTGTAAGAATGTGATTCATTGCCTCTACTGATACTTTAATTCAAATACTCACATTTTTTATTTCCTATTCTCAGTTCTTCTTGTTTCTTAGCATCTTGCCTTGTTTTAATGACACAATAGCTTCTTGAATGTCATTAAGATAATATTTAACTTTTTAAAGATATTATTTGGAATAAAAGCTGTTTCATTTGTGAGGATTGTTTCTGTCTTTTGATCGGGTGTTCACAAGAAGATCTGGATTTGTCACTCCTGGAAGCCATTGTAGAGCTCTCTCAGCAAAGGTCCCACTTAAAAACCCTGGCTACTTGCCTTCCAATATCCTCCCAGCTCACCCCTGCACCCAGATGAATTCAGCACACTGTCCATGTGCCCAGCCAACTCTGCCCCTGCACCCAGATGAATTCCGCATGAATTCAACTCTTCCCCTGCACCTTGTCAGTAGGAAAGTGGACTCTGTGTGTGTGTGTGCACCCGCGCACACGCGCGCACGCACGCACAAGTGCTTGAGGTAGATTGTGATGTCTATACACAAAATGCTCCTAGCCCTCACCCTCTCTGATGTGGGTGAAATTCCTTTGGGTCTTCACTGCCATGAAAATTCAGTGTGTTTCTAAGCTGCATAAATATGTTTCCTTTCATTTGATCATAATGGAATTTATTTTGGCAAATAGTCTTTGGTGTTTCTAGTATGAAGTTGGGCCTTTTCTAATAATCAAGACAGAGAAATCTCTGTTCTCTGTTTTCTCCTTCTTTGTGTTTAATAGGGATAAATCCGTGGGATCATTTAACCTAGAAGAATGCATTTCACAAGAACTGATTGTTCTTAATAATCTTTAGTATTTTAGATGCAGCTCACTGGAACTTGCTAGTAAGACTCATTTGCTAAATAAGCTAAAGCAACAACAGGCTGCAAAACTAGTACATGGTGTACAAATCAGCAATAATAAAGGACCCATCCTATGGTGTGCTGGTCAGATCATATCGAGAAAATTCATTCCCAACCTGGCACCACATTTTCAAAGAGATGTTGACAAGCTCCTCTACATCAAAAAGATGGCGACCATAATAGAGAACAGTCTGGAAATAATGTTATATTGTTGAAGATTGTCTTCAAGTTTTATAGTGGGTTCCAGAAGGAAGAGGGGACAATATTATTATAAGTGGCTCTAATCAGCAGAAAAAATATATTAATGATGCAAAGTTATAGGGAGGCATTATTTGGTTTAAAGGAAGAAATATTCTAGCCAGAGATATCCAAAAACTGAATAGATCACCTTCTGAAAAATATTAGATTAGTGTAGTTAAAAGCTTAATTTTGAGATTAAAATAACTAACAGGGGCCAGCCCGCGGCATAGCGGTTAAGTGCACACGCTCCACTGCTGGTGGCCCGGGTTCAGATCCTGGACGTGCAGCAACACCACTTGTCAGGCCATGCTGTGGTGGCGTCCCATATAAAGTAGAGGAAGATGGGCATGGATGTTAGCTCAGGGCCGGTCTCCCTCAGAAAAAAGAGGAGGATTGGCATGAATGTTAGCTCAGGGCTGATCTTCCTCACAAAAAATAGTAAATAAATAAATAAATAAATAAATAAATAAATAAATAAATAAATAAATAAAATAACTAAGGGTGTGACCTGGGGCAAATTACTAAACTTCTCTGAGCCACTAGTTCTTACTTTTCAAAGTGATAATAACAATAATACTTATAACACAGCTTTGTTACAAAGATAAAATTATATTATAATGAGCTTTTCTTAGCACTCATGCTCAATAAATGCAGTTATGTGCACTTTCAATCCCCTGGTGTATTTAGGTGGGGTCTGGATGTTCTCCTGCCCTGAAAAGTATATAGCAGATTCCATTATTGAGTTGGGGGTTGGATTAGACTGTTCAGTCAAGTAAATTTTGATCATCACATATGAACTGACTTTGATTTGTGTATCCTTCTGGTTTATTCATTTATCCTGACAAATTTTTATTGGCTGCCCATTATGTACCAGGATTATGCTAGGTACCAGAATTCCAGCTGATAAAGAAGATAAGATAAATTCTTGGTTTCATAGAGTTTACATTCCAAGTGGGAGAGGAGATAAGAAATAAATCTTAAAAGCAAGAAAACATTATGTAGTGGTAAATACTCTACTTAAAATTAAAGGAGGATAAAGGAACAGAGTGTGACTAGGAAGGCCTTTCACAGGAGGTGGCATTTGCCAGGAGTGACAAGCAGGGACCACCTTTGTGAGAACATAGGTAAGAGCATTCTTCCCAGATTGAGGTATTTGCTCTGATTGTTTTCTGTGCACGGGATGCTCTATTGATTTGCACTACAGAAGAGCTAGTACAAAGATCCTAAGACGGAAATAAGCTTGAAATGTTCCAGAAATAGAAAAAGGGTCAATGTGATTGGAGCACAGGGGAAGAACAGGTGTGATACTCACCAATATCCATTTCTCCTTTTCTTCTGTGCACACAGAGAAACTACACCATTTGGTTCCTTGTAGTTAGACAGAGACATCTGACTTTTCTGTCCAATGAAATGCAAATAACAATGATGTGTGTTCTTCCTCAATGGACCAGTGAAAAGCCATTTGTGATTCTCTGGTCTCTCTGTTTTCCTGTAGGAGTGAATATGAAAGGTCTTTTGTAGGGATTGTTCACTCATCAAATGGAAACAGATATCTGAGAGTCACTCATCTTGAAACTATATAAACAAGAAATCAACATCTTTTATGTTAAGCCACTGAGATGGTGGGGTTGTTTATTAAAATAGCACAACCTAACTTATCCTGACTAATTCAGGAATGACTAGCAGTAGAGGATATCATTAGAGATTCAGGCCAGGACCAGATAATATTGGGTTTTGTAGGCCAGGATAAAGTTAGGATTTGTGAACGAATGTAATGAATACTACCTAGACAGCAGGTAAGTTATGTGATCTCTCAGCTACTGATTCACAACATTGTAATAACTCTTGAATTCTCAAACCCAAATCTCTCAAAATTTGCCCGATCTGCTGAAGTCCTACATCCTCACCCTACCTCAACAATGCAATGCTGCCCTCACTACACTATGACATGAGAAAATCAACTAAATATATTTTATGGATATGAGGGCAAAAGAAAAAGAAAAGAAAGAAACCAACAGATAGACGTAGTAAGTCCACTAAGGCTGGCTTTCCGTATACTCTTCCTCCTTAATTGTTTTTTCTCTACTAGAACCAATTTTTTCTTTGTTTTGTTTTTGTTTCATGGCTTTTGCAAAGTATTTTGCCAAAAGGTATTTATCAAATAAAGAACTAATTTATAAATATTTGTTGTAATTTTCTTTTTCTATCTTTGTATTTCCCTTTAAATAAGGAAAGATTGCCAAGTTCCATATTTAATTAAATGCACACCTGTCTAAGTCCTAAATTTGAGTCATACATAACAACATTTTAATAGGAAATAAGCCAAATACCATATTCCTTTTTTGTCGACAATCAAATCAAATTTTATGACATATGTGAAGTCAGTGAATGCACAACCACATGTTCAGTACCAGTTTTAACGTGTCTTTGTTATGATGATAGTATTGCCTAACTTTACTGAGAATTTAGTACTGAGATATACTAGGCAGAGTTCTAAGCACTATTTATATACTATCTCAGCTAATCTTCACGATACTATAATGTAGATTTCATTGTTCTGCCACTTTATATAGGAGGAAAATTAAGCTCAAGAAAAGTTTAATATGTTGTCTAAGGTCACACAACTAATAAGTGGTTGAGCTAAAATTGAATCAAGGCAATTCGATCAAGGATCCTACATTCTTAATTATTATGAAAATTGTGCGATAACGTAAGACAGCTAATGAGGAAAGCATTTACTTGAAGTCAAGATGGTAATGTACTTACAGAGCGACCACTCTGTAATGTGGGGAAGATCTGTGATGACATTTTCTCTGTCCTGAGAGGGAAAGTTAGCTACAGGTGTTGGAGATGAATGTGTTATGTAGAATAGATTCCTTAATCTCTTTGAATCTCAACGTTCTTGTCTGTAAAATGGGGATTATAACACCTTCCATATAGATTCATGATGAAGACTAAATGAGATGATGTAGTGTCTGTAGGGCAAACAGTAGATATTCAATGTATATCAATTATCTCATTGAGTAAGCTCTTTATTTCCTTCCCATCCCTCAGTGAGATCTTAGGGATTAGTGGCAACTATCAGTAAACTGTTGTATAATCTAGAGATGAAAGCTGCTACATATGTACAATGTGATAGTTCCTTCTAGAATCAAGAAAGATTAAAAAAAATCCTTTGATTTATTGTGGAGGAAAATGTCATGGGCACAATGGTAAATAATAATAATTTCTCTTTTTATGTGTCTCTCCCTACATGCCTGCACCAATGCTATACATGCCATCTTGTCTAAATTTCACATAGGACCATTCTTTGATGAAAATCCATCCAGCTTTTTTGAGTACAAATAGGAAATTGATAGGTAGATAGGTGATTGATGATGATGATGATGATGATAGATAGAAGATAGTTAGATAGATAGGTAGATAGATAGATAGATAGATAGATAGATGTCTATGTAGCTGTAGTTGTAGATATATAGACATCGATATCTATGTAGCTGTACATGCATAGATATAGTATAGACGTAGATGTGGTAGATAGAGATACAGTATATGTAGATATGGATGTAATGTAGATATATAGATGTATAGATAGAAATATATATAGATGATATAGATATAGACAGAAAATGCTGTTATAAGCCAGGAGGTTGCGTGAATGTAATAGCAGTTGTTTTTGGTCTAGGAAAAATATATTGTGGAAATAAGTTCCCATACTAGGGCAGATCTCGATAACACTTGTTATGTTGACTTTGAAGAAAAGAAAGGATGGAGTACGAGGACCTTCCAGAATCCTCTTTGGCTGTTCTAGGAGTGAGCAGGCACCTGCATGGACCAGCCCACCCTCCAACAAAGGAGGGACAAGTTTCCCCAAGAAAAAAACAGATTGTTGTTAGGAAGGGAAATGGATGCTTGGCTGCTTGAAAACAAATGTTCATTTTGTCTTTGCTTTAGATTTTTTTGAAATAACCTTCTAAATTAGGCAAGACAATCATTACATCTACATGGTAATGGCAATTCCTCGAGGTTAAACAGCGTATCCAAGTTCACTGGGCTAATAAGGAAAAGAGGCAGGACTAGAGACCACATTCTTGCCTTCTTTCCCAGTAGCTTTCCTACTACATCCCTCTGAAAAGACACTAATTTATTATTTGGTTTCTCTCAACTACAAATCACCTTATTTTTCCCTTTTCCCCTAAATCATTTTAGTGGACAGGAAGCTACAGAGAAAGTCTGTGTATCACTTTCAAATCGCCTTTTGGACAGTATCACCCTGCCATGTTTTTGTCGAAATGAATCTGCAACAGTGACAGGAGAAAAATTATATAAAGTAAAAGTCCTCATTGTTCATTCAGGGATGGTCTCAGCTGGAGGAAACCTTGGGAAGAGGCATCACCAGTATAGACTGGATACAATTAGGAGATGCTGATGCCTCTCTGTGTTCCTGGGCACTTCTGCACTCACTTAAAAGGGCAATTTCGCTTTGTCTCTGTCCAAGCTTTCATTCCACTCCTGCAGTTCACTGCCATGGCAAACCCTGGACACAATTTCATAGTGTATGTGTGGACAGTGTCTGTGACATATTGACCTTGCTGAAGACATAGGAACTGGAGGCTCTTTATTCTAAGCGTAGGGAAACAAGTCATGCTGGTGTGTACTGACACAGAATGAAAGGATTTCAGAAGCTGCTTTCAGGATTTCCTGAAAACCAGGGGAATGAAGCCAGATTTGAGATGTTTAAAATTCTTTTTATAGCTGATTTGAATTTTCCCTGTAAAATATTGATCCAAGAAAAGCCTATCTCATAACAACTACTCATATAGCCCTTTGATAAATAAGAAGGACTATCTCCTTTCTTCCTAGCTCAGATTTCCAGGGTTTACCAGGAATACGGGGGAAGGGTATGAACTACAGTGTATGCTAACTGTTATGATTATCATCCATCCATCTGCCAAATGATGCTGAAATAGTATCTGACAGGAAGGCTAGCACTTAACTTCCAGCAGTACATGTCCATGAATTTTTATTTCAGGTAAACCAAGTCTCGAAAAGTTCAGATGTTTATGATCCTCTACCTGACAAAAATCTATCAGGATCCCAATGAAAAGACAACAGAGAGGGGCCAAAAAGCACGTTTTCTGAAAATATTTTGAAAGTCACCCTTTGGTGTCCAGCCATAGGCAATATCCTCTAGAAACAAGTCTTGACTGGAAGGATAAAATAGGGAATTTATCACAAATACGAGCGCAGCAAAGTGAGGCTTTCTGCCCCACAGAATAGAAAAAAGAGTCCACAGCTGGAGTGGATTTGGATTGATCTGCAAAATAGTTGGCCTAAGACCCTTTTAAGACTGTCAGCTTAGATGCTAGCTCTTCTCCCACAAACTCATCTCAACCCCCACTGGCCCTATGTAGGTGGAGACTTGGAAGTTATTTAACAAAGTTCTTGGAGCTGGGGGCCAGAGAACTGAAGTCATGTGTCATCTTAATGGTCTACTATTTAGCTTGTGTGGCAATGTTATTGTTGTTGGTTGATATTTTTTAATGTACATAAAGTAAGATTCACTCTGTGGGGTACAGTTCTATGGGTTTTGACAAATGCATAGAACCACGAACCCACCACCACAGCTGTGATACGGAAATCTTCCGGCATCTCAAAAATTCCTTTGCGTTTCTCCTTTGTCATCAATCCTTCCCTCCACCATCAACCTATGGCAACCACTCATCTGTTTTCTATCCTGTAGTTTTTCCTTTACAAATGCGTCACATAAATGGAATCATATATATGCAGCTTTTTGAGTCCAGTTCCTTTCACCTAGCACAATGCATTTGATATTCATCCATGTTGTTGCCTGTATCGATAGTTTGTTCTTTTTTATTTCTGAGCATTATTCCGTTGTATGAAGATACCATAGTTTTCTATCCATTCTCCAGTTAAGGGACAGTTTCCAGTTGTTAGAGATTATGAATAAAACCACCATAAATATTTCTGGTGTGAGCACAAGTTTTCATATCACTTCGATAAATACCTAGGATGGAATTGCTGTGTCAAATGGTAAGTGTATGTTTAACGTTATAAGAAACTGCCAAAATGTTTTCCAAAGTGGATGTGTCTGTACTATTTTGTAGTTCCACCAACAATGAATAAGTGTTCCAATTACTCTGCATCTTAGTTTTTCTTTTTTGCCTTTTTCTTTTTTTCCATTATATCAGGTGTGGAGTAACATCTAATTTGTGGATTTAATTTACATTTCTGTAATCACTAATGACGCTCAGCAACTTTTCATGTGCTTATTTGCCATCCTTATATTTTCTTTAGTGAAATGTCTGCTAAGTACTTTGCATGTATTCTAATTGAATTGTTTGTTTTCTTACCGTTGGGTTGTGAGAGTTCTTTATATCTTCTGCATAAAAGTCCTTCATCAGATCTTAGTTTTGCAAATATTTTCTCATAGTGTGTGGTTTGTCTTTTCATTCTCTTAACTTTGTCTTTTGAAGAGCAAAAATTCTCAGTTTTGGTGAAGTTCAATTTATCATTTTTTTTTAATTTTATGGATCATGCTTTTGGTGTTATATCTAAGAAATCTTTGCCTAATTCAAGGTCACATAGATTTTTCTCCTGTGATTTTTTTTCTAGAGGTGTTGTGGTTTTAGGTTTTTAAGTCTATGATCCATTTGGAGTTAATTTTTGTATAGGGTGCAAAATATGGATCAAGGCTCGATTTTTTTTTTTTACATATTCTAGAATAATTTGTTGAAAAGGCTGTCCTGTCTCCATTTAATTGCCTTTACACCTTTTCAAAAATCAATCAACCATAATGTGTGGGTCTATTTCTGGACTTTCTAATCTGTTCTATTGATCTATCTGTCTATCCTTTCTTTAATATCCTTATCATTTGGCACCTTTCTACATGAATATTATACTGCAGTGGAAAGTCAGATGCCATTTTTTCCTTAAAAATCCATTTCTTTCATCATTTTTTACTGCATGTATTTTTAAGAATACTCTGCTCTCCATTTTCCCTGTTTCACTAATTTTTACTTTCAAAATTCACAAGCCAACCAGTCTTAAAAAGCTACATACTGTGTGATTCCATTTATATGACATTCTGGAAAAGGCAAAAGTATAAAGATGGTAAACAGATCAGTGATTGCCAGAGGCTGGAGGGAGGCATGATGGGATAGGTAAAGCACAGTTGATTTTTTTGGGGGGGAGGTGAAACTATTCTCTATGATGCTCTAAGGGATAGGTACATGACACTACGTGTTTGTCAAAAATCTGTAGAATTTTACATCAGGAAGAGTGAACTTTAATGTATGCAAATTGAAAACAAAGCATTTAAGAGATGAAGAGTCCCAGGATGGAATACAAACTGCAAAAAAATAATCTGACTGTATTATAAATATATGAAACACACTCGCTAAACAGGATGGGAGAAAAAGGTGCTGATTTAAGTAACTTTGGAAATAAGTAGGGTCTGTAAGACTAAAGGCAAAAGGAATTTCACATAAGTAAATCTAGTTGATAAAGGTGTTTCCCAAAGGGAGAGCAGTTAATAATTCTGAAATCATAATACATGTATACAACTGGAATTGAACAATTAAGTAAATGGATGGCAGATGGAGAGAACCAAGTTTCTCATTTTGGACTGGGAAGTTACAGACAAGCAAGGGAGAAGGTTAGAATGAGCCATGTGGTAATAGATTAGAGTTGGAGTCATTAGCGTGAACTCTTGTTTAGCTTACTAGAGATACAGATAAATACGTACAGATAAATATGTATAGAAATTTTTATAGGTAGTGTGTATACTCAGATTCATGTATACACATATATTAGAACCAACAATGCACTTGCAGCAATGAGCACATCTAGTACCCAGATATTGGTTTCTAATTCCATTCTCCGATGAAAGGAATCACGGCTTCTTGGAAAAAAGGCTGATACTAGCACTAGGGCAGGAAATATACAAAATGAGCTTGAAAAGTCTTGTAGTGCCAGAAAGTAAGGAAGTGCTCAAAAAATAAAACCACAAACATTGATGGGAATATGTCAAAGGGACATAAGAGCCAACTGAAAGAGCATCCAATGACCAAAACTAGAATATTTAGGCAACAAAACAAAGTAGTATTGGATCACATCCTAAAGTATAAAATCAATATTCGTGATATATACTGGTATAAACAAATGATTGAATAAATAAATAAATTGAGAAGAATAGGCAAGTCTTCTGTGTGGAAGAATTACAATAATTTATTTGCCCTTAAAGAGGTGAAGCTTAATTTCCCATGCCTTAAGTGTGGGCTGCACATAGTGACTTCTTTCCAAAGAGGATACTATGGAAAGGATGGAAAAAGAGTAACTTTACAGTGGAGAAACATGACAAACACCACTTCAGCCGGGGGATCGAGGTCATCAGCAATGAGAAGTCATGCTGATTGTCTGTACCCCTGATATAATGTGATAAGAATGCAAAAAATATAACCCCAGTTTAATTGTGAGAAAAACGTTAAATAAATCTCAATTGAGGGATATTCTAAAAAAATACCTAAGTAGTATTCCTCAAAACTGCCAAGGTTATCAAAAACAAGGAAAGTCTGAGAAACCGTCATAGCTAAGAGAAGCCTAAGGAGATGTGATGATGAAATGTAATGTGGGATCCTAGATGGGATCCTGGAACAACAGCAACAAAAAGACATCAGGTAAAAACAAAGGAAATCTGAATAACCCATGGACTTTAGTTAGTAATACTTTATCAATACTGGTTCATTGTGACAAATGTGCTATAGCAATACAAGAACTGGTGATGGGGTATATGGGAAATCTCTGTACTATCTTTGCAACTTTTCTATAAATCTAAATCTATTCTAAAACAGAAACATGAAAAAAAGTGAAAAAAAATCACATACTTTTCTGCCTCAATCTTAAACATGTCATTCTAAGAGGCTTCATGTCATTTTCCTTCGCCAATCTATAATTCCTAAAATTATTTGCTTAGAAGGATTATGAGGTCTCATCTTGAGGGCAATCGTGCCACATCTTCCATGGGCCCCAGTAGAGAGGTGGTGATACGCCACTGTTGGTGTGCAGAATCTCAGCGTAGAGATTAAAGATAGCCACACATTCTCTGCTATTCCTGCCATTAAGAGTTGGAGTCTCCCATCCACTTGAATCAGTTTAGTGACTTGACTGACTAAAAGAATGGGGCAGAAATGGCTTTGTGGGACTTTTGAGGGCAGGACCTAGTAAACCTCAAACCTGCTAGCATCTCTTGGAACAGACAGACTTGGAACATTCCCTTGGGGAACTGAAATACCTTGCAGTGAGAAGCCCAAGCCCCATGGAAAGACCAGGTGTAAGTGTTCTGTTAGCAGCCTCAGTTGAGCTCCCTGCCAACAGCCAGCAACTCCAGGGCCACCTGGGACGTCCCTCCCAACTGACAGGTGACGTCCATCCCAACTGAGAGGCGGCTCTTTGAGATGACTCCTATCCTGGTCACCATCTAATGGCAACTGCAGGAGAGAATCTGAGTGGGAACTGCCCAGCTGAGCCCAGGTAATCTGCAGATCCATGAGGGATAACAATAAACGATTGTTTTAAAGCACTGTGATTTGGGATGGTTTATTTTGTAGCAATAGATATCTAGAACACCAGTAAATGTTGCAGTTTGAAACTCAATTCTCTAGGAGCATTTCATGTACAAACAAACAACTATACAAAAGCAAACATTTACCATGTGCCTCCAATTTGCAAGGCATGGTCCAGCACCTGCAACTTCAAGCCTTAGTGATATCACTTGGCAGAAAAACAGTATTTTTCAAGTAGCCGTTGTGACATATCTTGAAGGAGCCACCAGCCATAAGATTTATATCTTCCAAAAGATTACTTAGTGCTTAAGGACTACATGCTGCTTCTTCTCAATTATTTCAGAAGTATGACTGGTTAGACTATATCAGGACTCTCAAGGGAGAGAAACAGATCAAACCAATACACTGGAACCCAGGTCAACTGAGAGACCCTCAACATTATCCTCACCAAATATCAATACTTTAGATTAATCTATATTTAATAGATTACTAATATTACGCCTTTGAAGCAAGATGGTATTCCTAAAATTTCTGTTATAGAAAAGATTTGTAATAAATTTGCCAAGATTCCATAATGTTTTAAAATCTTGAATAAAAGTTAAAGTCTCAACAAACTATCATATCTACCTTCGTGAGTTTGTTATTAGGTTATTATGAAATGCAGTGGAAATGGGAAAGTACTGCTTGGTTAGAATGATTTTATAGATTTTTTTCTTTCTTCCTGTTTTTTTTTTTTTAATAGGGGAGAAATACAGTCATATGCAATTTATGCCCATAACCCAAGGTTAGGTGTGGTATGGACTTTAGTTTGAGAAGTAGCCAGTGAGGTGACAAATGTCTTAACCCTACCCCAGGTAAACTCAGAGCTGAGCACGGAGGGAAGCAGTACAGCACAGCGGTTTAAAAACTCTCATCACTGAAGTGGAAGCCCAGTTCCACCACTCACCAGATTTGTGACCTAAAAGTTTTAAGCTGTCAGAGAATCATTTATAAAATAGATATATAATTCTTGTCTTAGAAACTTGAGGGGTTAAAATATAGTTAAACTTTGAAAGTGCTTAGCAGAGTCTGGCATGTACTAAGCAGGGGTAAACATTGGCTTCTCATTTTAATAATAACCTAGGGACACAATGATCTTGAATCGCTCCATCAGATTCTAGGCCCAGCCTTCTCCTTCCATCCCCTTCTCTGCAGGGAAGACACCAGTGCTCACAGATATAATTTGGAAAACAAAATTCTGGTCAGAGCAGTGATGTGGACAAACATTTGTAGGGCTTTGTGATCCTGAGCAAGTTATGTAACCCATCTGTGCCTCAATTTTTTCATCTGTAAAATAGGGATAATACAGTACCTACTATATAAAGCAAATATGAGGAACAAATAATATAATACATAAAAACTGCCTAAAACTGTGCCAGGCACATAGGAAGCATTCACTTCATCATTATTATGTTTTAACAGTTATTATCAGTGTCAAAAATTATCAAGAGGCATATAATTAATACTCTGGTATCCTGGTACCCTTGCCCTTAGCCTTTTCCCTAACCATTCTTTCTTTCAGAGAGAATACCTGAGTGTAATAAGATGAAATCAATATTAATGTGGTGACAGAGGGCACTGAGTGTATCTTAGAGAGGATACTGCTTCAGGTTGTAAAGGTTTTGAAAAACCACATGGATTATTGGGTGCAATATTGAGATCTTGGCTAACATACCTCGAGCAACAAGCCTTGCTTAAGAGATTATGGAAAATGTCCCTGAAAGAGGAAGGAGATAAGGAGGGCCAAGAGGGGAGAGAAGAATGGAGAATTATCAGATGATGTGTGAAACTGCAGGATGAGAACCAGTGCACAGTAGATGAGCATGTTCTAAGAATAAGCGTGTTCACATGTAATGTGTTTGCTTTGCTGAAAGCTCCTCCTCTTTCCAACAACCCCACCCCTATTATGAGCAAATCTGTTCCACTCATGAATATGTTGGACCTGTAGGAGCTTCCACGTGTGAACATTAAGAAAGTGAATGTCCTGCCTAGGTGATGGGTTGTGGGCAAAAAATGGCACACATGTAGAAAAAGGAATTCAGAAGCAGGGGATTGCTCTTCTTCATTCCTTACCCAATGCAGAATTATAGAGAAAACACTGAATGTGTCAAATGTCCACAAGGCATGAGATGCAAGACTCATGCCCATCTTAACTAGATCTTACCATTGTGTCTCTGTGCCCAGTGGAGGACTTGGCATATAAAAAAATGAATAAATGAATGAATGAATGAGATCACAGCTGACATCTGGGTTACATATGTCTCAGGCATTTGTACATAAGTAGTATTTACTGGCAAACTATTCAGGCATCATTCATAGTTCTCTAGCCAGTCTCTGTAGATGAATGAGAATGTGAGTGTATTGAATTAGACTACTTGAAATACATTCATTTTACCCAAACATTATTTATTCAGTGTATTTTTTTTCTTTAATACTTATATTTACCATGCACTCTTTCAGGTAGGTAACACTGCCTTCATAGTTCTTTCATGTTAGGTAGAGGAAACAGAATACACACATGTAACAAACAGAATAATGTCACATAATGCTATGAAGACTATTAAAGAGAGTCTTTATTTAGAGGGGGTCTTGGCAGGGACTTGGATAGGGAAGCCATTTAACAAAGGATTTTTGGGTTGATGCATGAATGACGAGAATTAGCCATAGGATAACTTGAGGATAAAGCCATCTAGACAGAGGAGCACTGTGATAAGCATGAGGTTGACGGGATAAAAAGAAGGTGAGTGCACTGGATCGAATGGGGTACAGGGAAGAGTGGTGCAAGGTGAGTTCAGAGATGTGGAGAGAAGTCAAGGGAGAGTTGGATTTTATTCTGGGAGCAATGGGAAGACTTTGGAGGGTCTTAAACAGGGGAATGGCATGATCCCATTATAAGTATTTGTTTTCCAATAAGCAAATGTCCGTCTTATCTATGTCTCATTTGTCTATCACCACAAACCTGGACTCTAAGCTTTTAGTACTGCATCTTACAAGAATGTAACTGATGCTCAGAGAGGATATTAACTTTATCTGAGGTCATTTGGGTAAAATGAAAAATTGGATATTTTGCACCATGGCAAGAATGAACTGATACCAGCTCAGCACAAGGTTGACATAAGAGAAGCCATATTGTAGAAAAGAAACCGTATTGTAACTTTGAATGACCTCTGATTAACTAAGTCAGAAATACTCTGTGGATTTTATGGCCCCTTCCAGCTGCTGTAAGTTGATAACTTTGTTCTTTTGAGTTCCTTAAGAATGTGATGACCCCGGGCAGAGAGTCTACGCTGACAGTGCCATCAAGGACAACCGAAAGATCAGGGTAGAGAGCGTTGCTCTGGTCTCTGATGCATGTCCAGTAAAACCAAAGACTATCAGGAGCTAAGACCAGATGGATGCCTCCACCTGGAGACCAGATGCCTCCCTCAGCCGGAGACCAGCCCCCTGTATAACTGGCCGGTAGTCTTTGTTCTGTAAGATGGTTCTTTAGGACATTAGTCTGCCATCTTCCCCCTTGCTAGCAAGCTGTGATAAACTGCCCTTTCTCTGCCACCATCTTGCCTCTCAACGATTGGCTTTTGTCTTGTGCAAGCAGATCATGCCCTTTGTGTGGTAACAGAACTAGCCTCCTCTCAACTGGGGCTCTTTGTTTAATAATTGATGGAAGGGAAAAGGGACGTTTCTAAAATTGATGCTAATAGACACAATGTGGTAGCATGATTTTTTCAATACTCTTTGCAAAGTAAGCTAAAACTCATCTTTCAAAGCAGCACAAGTATAATGCTTTTCCTTATTTTTCTTCCAGGTCTATCTTTTACCCGTGTCTTTGCTGAGTTTGCATATGCACCATCCGTGCCTATTTCTAAGGCATTAGCTGATGACCTGCAATCTGGGTCAAGAGAGAGATTAGAGCTGAAGGAGCGTAGGACTTAGAAGGAAGGGTGACCACACAGTGGGTTTCAGAAAGCCTGACTCAACGATGCCAGAGGTGTATAAAAAGGATTTTGTGACGTTTGGATTTTTGTGAAATGAAATAATGTACTTTGATGCAACATTTACTAGTTTCTAGAACATTCCAAGTCAATATTTTTAAAGTTAGCTTCAACATCACTGATTAATATTTTGGGTTATGTACATTTCATTTCTGTGATAATATTATACTATATGTGCTTAAAATATTTCATTGAATCTTGTGCTGTTTTATGGAATTCTTAATGTAATGCTCTGAATCATATATGAGCTCTGAAAACAAAGCTTTACTTAATTTGTTTTATAAAGCATTATTGGTCTTCCTTATAATTCAGAGTATGGTAATTTATTCCAAAACTTATATTGAAAGAAAATACAATAAAAAAACTCTTCAAAAACCTAATAGCATTAAAATACTAAAGATATTTTGATTTTAAAAAATCAATTAACTAAATAGAATAGAGTAGATCTAAGTTAGATAAGGAAAGGACCGTGCTCCCTCTTGTTCTTACCCACATCTCCTCACCTCTGCAATCTCACTCAATCAACTTTCAGCAGACAATTATGTGTTAAATTTTATTCTGGGTACCAAACAATATGGTAGGTGGTGTGTAGACATTGGTAAGAAAAACAGACATCAACCCTATAAAGACACAAGGCAATATATAGACAATAAACAAAGAGACTTATAAATAAATAATGAATATACAGTTATAATTTGTATTGAGTGCCAGAAGGCTGTAATAAAAAAAAGGGTGATACCAGAATGAGGGGAAGGCGTACATTGTTTATTGCTTCCCTCATATCCAATTTTCCCTTCTTTCCTTAACATTAAAACTACAATTCTTGTTGTTGTTATTTTGGGGGTGGGGTGGTGAGTAGTGACAATATGCCCTGCTTAAAAGAAGTACATTTCCCAGACTCCTTTTCAACTATAGTGGTCCTGTAACAGAGACCTGGCCAATCAGATAAAGGGAGACATTGCCTCCAAAGGGGACCATACTTTCGGTAGTACCCTTCTTTCAGTCAGAAACATGGACAAAATTCGGGAGTGGAGAGTCATCTTGTGACCTTGCGGCAAGAAGCCTGAGGCCAGGTGTAAAGACAAAAGGAATCTGGGTTTCTACCCACAGGCTTCCTGTCACATGAGAAAAAATGTACAGCAAATTTATGTAAAAATGTATATTAGTCATGTTTTCAGTTACTCATTGGCAAATGAAATGCCTAATCGAGGGTGGGAAGCGAGTGCTGAGAACTTGCTTAGGGAAAGAGATGGAAGGAAAGAATAGAATTAAGCATACCAGTATCAACAGGTATCTGAAGTTGGTTGGTTATGTCTATATAGACAAGCAAATTCTTAAGAAAAACAAGCTTAAATTTAAAAAGAAAACACACAATCTACACTTTCAAATTTTTAAGAAAAAAGATAGTATATTTGGCACACATCCATATTCACACAATAATTTTAGCCATCTACTTCCTTTACACGTACAGACCTATATATTTAATGAGCAATATGGAAATATCCATTCCTTAGGTTTACTTTTCGCTAAAATAATAGTTCTCAATGCTGGTTTGCAATATTGAGTATCCGGGGAGCTTTTGAAATAATGCCCGGCTCCTTGCCCCAAACCAAATGAACTTTAGAAACTCTGATTTAGTAGGTCCGGGTTCCTTGGGGGGGGCCAGGACATTGTGGTGTTTAAAAAGCCCCCCGGGAGATTCTAATACGCAGCCAGTGTTGAGAATCACTGACCCAGAGGGATGGACTTTAGTCTGGCCGTCCACATGCCGGACTTACGTGAGCAGAAAGGACAGTCAGGTAGAATGACGTAGTGGCTAAGAACTTCCTCTATATTCCATCAGAAAGAAAACCTCAGTTCAAGTTCTAGCTTCACTAGTAAGTAATTGGGTGACCTTGAGAAAATTATGGCATCTTTCCAACCCTCCATTTCCTCATTGAAGATTAAACGAAATAATAGATGTCATGTACTTACCAACCAAATATTAAGAATATGCAATATAGTTAAGATTTGTTTAAGTGCAATTAGGTTTCTGCATTCAGCGCCATCACACGAAAATGGCTGACTTTTCACAATTTGGAAGATATTTTGGGGATGGTCTCACTTAAAATGCAGACAATGTGAGACTCAGAAATGCACTTTATAAGCACCATGGACATGCTCTAAGCGAGTGGCAACCGGCACACCTGAGACTGGACGTAGTAAGAAACCTTTGTGAATGCATTTGGAGGAGGCATGTCATATTTACTAAGATGCTATTAAAAAGTAAAAACAGAGGCCGGCCCAGTGGCGTAGTGGTTAAGCTCCCGGGCTCCACTTCCGCAACCCGGGGGTGGAGGGTTTGGATCCCTGGTGTGGACCTACACATCGCTCATCAACCCTTGCTGTGGCGACATCCCACATACAAAATAGAGGAAGACTGGCATGTCTCTTAGCTCAGGGACAATCTTCCTCATGCAAAAAAGAGGAAGATTGGCAACACATGTTAGCTCAGGGACAATCTTCCTCACCCCCCCAAAAAAAAATAAAAACAAATTTTAAAGACAGTGATTTCAAATCTGAGCGTCCAATAAAAGAATCTTTAGGGCAGACCCACCCAACTGCAGGCTCTGAATTACAAGCTAGCTGCTCCTTGCAGGACAAGCATGTGTAGCTAGCTGCTCCACAGTGGGTCGCAGCGGGAATGTTATCTACTTAACCACGGTAATGGTTTTGCAGAACAACCCCAGGGAAGCCAGAAAGCAAAAGTTTCTTCGTTATGATAGTAGTTTTCACACTCTTAGAGCTAAAATAAACACTTAAGACCATCTACCCTGACCTGTTTATTTTAAAGATTTAAATCCAATAGACGGTTGCTGGAGGGCAATTACAAGCCCCAAGGCATGATGATGTCCATTCTAATGCCCTGTATTTCTCTTAGGACTGTGCTTTCGGATACAGCAACCCCCAGCCGCATGTGGCTTTTGAAGTCTTGAACTGGGGCTAGTGTGAGTTGAGATGTGCTGTCTCAGTCTGTTTGGGCTGCTATAACAAAGTACCAAAGACTCGGTGGCTTATAAACAAAAAAAAAAGGTATTTTTCACAATTCTGGAGGCTGGGAAGTCTGAGATCAGGGTGCCAGCATGTCGGGTTCTGATAAGAGTCCTCCTCTGTGTTGCAGGGAGCTGACTTCTCATTGTGTCCTCACACGGCAAAAAGAGAATGAGAGAGCTCTTTGGAGTCCCTTTTCATAAGGGCTCTACATCCATGACCTAGGCACCTCCAAAAGGTCCCATCTCCTCATACCATTACTTTGGGGATTAGGATTTCAACATATGAATTTTGAGGGGACATAAACATTCAGTCCATTCCGTGAGATGTAAGTGTAACATATATCTCGAATTTTAAAGACTTAGTATGAAAAAATGAAATATTATTAATTGTTATGCTGATTACCTATTGAAATGATAATATTGGGGATATATTGGGTTAAACGAAATATATTGTTAAATTAATTTCTTCGTTTTACCTTTTTAATTGTGGCTACCAGAAGATCTAAAATTACACATGTGGTTCACATTATATTTCTGTTGCACAGCTCTGTCTCCGATTCCCTACACCAAGATAAATTAAAGAAACCAGAAAACACAATCAAAAAGATTTACAGTCATTTAAAAGTTACAAGGACATGGTCAGAAATAAAAGAAGAAAAGCTTCACCAAATAAAGAGGGTTCAGATCTGTGTAGTCAGGTATGAAATTCTAGATGTGTTTTTCAAAGGGCTCATCTTCTAGAAACATGGAAAAGTCACTCAATGAAAGAAAATGGGAGTGTCTCATTCAGTGTTTTAGGTGCAAAACTTACCAACATTTAGAAGGTAGCAGCTGTTCTCCTTTTAATAAGTCTTTCTTGTTCTACAGGGGGAAAAAGTATTACATACAGATTATAACACTTGAACTGTGTGCTTTCTAAAATCATTGACAAATAGGTTCCAACATGGCTCATAAGAAAATTTTAGTCAAGATAAATTATTTTTACCTGAGAAATGCCTAACAAAAGTATACTTTTTCTTTTTTATTTTTTTCTTAAGTTATCATATCATAAGTTGATTTTTTTATATATATTTGTAGTACACACTTTTGTAGCAAACAGCAGTAGATTCCATAAATATAGACCACTCTGTTCGACAGAGGAGTTAGGGTTGGGTATCTGTTTGTCTAGCTGGTTTTCATTTTTTTTTTGATGGAGGTTTATTTCTGTCAAGTTTGAGATGGAAATGGAAACTTGTACCATTATTCATTTTGCATCACAGTAAATAAGCTTCATTACCAGGGGAAGTTTTAATTTCTTTGTGGAAATACATTCCTTGCAGATTAATTCCATCTTTCCTTCATTTTTAAACTGCAGAAGATTTGTTTCAAAACCCAAAGATCGGGTATATTTCATTCTCACTGAGCAAGTAACAAAAGAAAATACATTCATATTATTCAGGAAGCAATCATGAAGATACTTTATAGCCCATTTATATCAATATCAAACTAATTCAATGACAAGTCAAACATGGTGCCCTTTAATCATGGAAAACTGTAAGGTATTTAAGCTGAATAAATTAAGGGCAATTAACTAAAAAATGAGCTGCACACATGTAGTTCATTATTTTTAGGTTGAAGGATCCTCTTAATTTATTAGAATTGTTTTCTTTGATATGCCAGATGCCTGTTTTGCCCAACAAAAATCAAAACACCTCAAGCATAAAGCTATGCACCCCATGTGTTGTGTAAATTTGACTTGGTAACTAACATCGGCCATGTCATTTGCATCTATTATCTTGGTGAAAAGTAAATATTCCTTATCTAAAGGAAAGGTGCAAGTTTACAACTCTAGAAATATCCAAAATAATAACATAAATACAAATTGGATTCAATTGTATAATTCATGTTGGAAAATTAGCTAAGATTAGGAAGAAAGAGGTTGGACGTTAGCCACAAATTCCTGTTAAAAGGCACAGACAAACTACATGCTGGTTGAATTTTCTAAATATGGATAAGACAAAGAGGGATGTGTTTTGCACAAATGCTTGTTTTGAGCACAGATGTTTGTGAATACATGTCATTTTTTTCCTGAAACTTTTAATAAAGTATGTAAATATTTAGTAACACTGCCTTAATATTCTAATGGTTCTGCCAACGATCCTAAATGTTGGCTTTTAATGGGCCCATATTAAAGGAAATTTAATCAGTTACCATTGATTTCTGCCAGTGGATGCCAGTGAATGGGATCAATGGCATAGATAATCCAAAACAGTGGATGAATTGAAAGTAAGTTGGGTTCGGTCATGTTTGTTCATTTAGTGCTATGTGTGTATGCATAGTCATTGGACTTTCTGTACATCACAAAGTCTATATATAGACTTTTTTCATATGAAAAGGTTTGCATTTCCTGAGAATGTGGCAACTATTGTAAAAGGACAAAAACCTCAAAGACATGTTGAGTGATTGATATGATTTTGCCATGGATTAAGATTTTCACAAAATATTCATTGAGCATCTTTTACCTGTCTAGATGTTCAGGATACAGAGGTGATTAAAATAAAGACCCTGCATGTATCCTATCCAGATGACAGGAGATAAAGTTATAATCGTGCTAATGATGTTACGTGAAGGTTCTGTGAGTAAATAATGGCATGGATGGGGCAACTTCAGCCACAGTGGGACAGTCTAAGGAGGTAATTTTGTTTTTCTTTAACTTTTCATTTTGAAAACATCAAATCTACAGAAATGTTGCAAGAATAGTATAATAAATTTCATATTTCCTACACTTTGCTTAACCAATTGTTAACACTTCCACAGTTGCTGTGTATCTCTCTATGTCTATCTCTATATTGTTCTGACCCAATTAAAAGTTATGGGCATCTTGACCCCTCACTTCTAAATACTTCAGGGGGCCAGCCCCATGGCTTAGCGGTTAAGCGAGCGCGCTCCGCTACTGGTGGCCCGGGTTCGGATCCCGGGCGCGCACCGACGCACCGCTTGTCCGGCAGTGCTGAGGCCGCGTCCCACGTACAGAAACTAGAAGGATGTGCAGCTATGATGTACAACAATCTACTGGGGCTTTGGGAAGATAAAGGGGAAAAAAAAAAAGAGGAGGATTGGCAATAGATGTTAGCTCAGAGCCGGTCTTCCTCAGCAAAAAGAGGAGGATTGGCATGGATGCTAGCTCAGGGCTGATCTTCCTCAAAAATAAATAAATAAATAAATAAATAAATAAATAAATAAATAAATAAAAATAATAAATAAATAAATACTTCAGCGTGTATCTCCTAAGAACAATGCCATTCTAGAAATCACCATGGAACAATATCATATTTAGGACATTTAACATTAATACAAAACTAGAATCTAAAATATGGTCCATATTTTAAATTTGCCAATTGACCCAGAACTGTCTTTTCTAACATTAGGAGGTGACTTTGTCTAATAGCTAAACGGTGAGCCAGAAGCAGCCACATGAAAGGGGTTTCCAGGAGTAAAGACAGAAGAAACAGAAAATCTGAAAACATTTATATAATATCTGTGTATGAAATTTATTAAAAAGATAATAGTTCTTGCTATTACTCCAGGGATTATAATACTAATAAATAAAATCTGATTTTAAATATGCTAATTAAATTGTTAAATTTTATGTAAAATTCCATGTAGGAAGCAATCTTGTCAAAATTGACAGTCACCTTGTTTCTGTTTGGTTTCCTTTATTTTATCCATGTACTCTTTAGCTGATCCTCAATGTGGTAAATTGAGGTGATCTGCCATGTAGCTCCGTGAGTGAGATTTAGGGAAATCGTTGCCTGCAGAGGTTCAAATATGGATATGAGGCATTTGGAAGAATTTCTGATAAGAGAGCACTATAAATTGCTACCCCAAGGTACATCTTGCACATTACCCAACCAAATGTTTTTCTTTAAACAAGATTCAGAGAGAGGAGGGATGTATTAGCCACAAAACTTAATGGACTAAGGTGCCATTACTTACTAAAGAGGACTATTTACATGAAAAATGAACATTTAATGTACACATGTAGATAATGTAATCCATTTTATCTTACCTACATACACAGAAGATTCCGATTATAATGGATCTGGTGGTCCCTTTTTGCTCATTCCATTTGCTTGAGTACTGTGTCTGGATTAATAAAAAGATTTAAAAAAAGAGTATATTTCCCCTAATGAACATAGACAGAGAGGCAAACTGGCCCTCTCCCAAGGACAGAGATATCCCTCTAGAACTTTCAGAGGGACCGAAGGTCAGCTGCTCTCACTGAGACCATGGAAAGTTTGTAACATCTTTTATGTCCTGCAGAGGACCAGCCTGGAATGTCTGATTCTTTCTAACCTTTGAAAATCATAAAATAAATCCAAAGCAACATAGACCATCTGGTACTTACAACGCAGTATCTGCAGATAAGTCTGAGCAAAGGGCAGACGTGTTATCCCCACTGGGAGAGAGTTTCGGTTAAGTTTCATTCTACTTCACCTGCCTGATCACTAACAAAGATATCAGAAAAACCCCCTCCTTCTACACAGTGCTCTCTCTTCACTCTGGAATTAATCACTATTTTTAAGGTCTAGATTTTATATTTTTAAAAAGTACCAAAATATAAGCAAGTGTGTTGGGAACTCTAAACAAGAAAATGTGACATACCCATTTTTAGTTCTTGTTATTGACATTTATCGTAGCATTGAAAAAAACCTAACAACGGCCTGAAAGACCAGCAAAAATAGATGACTAAACAAATTAGCCTAATAAATATTAGCTATTTTAGCCACATTAAAAAGAAACATGAGGGCTGGCCCGGTGGTGCAAGTGGTTAAGTGTGCACGCTCCGCTGCAGCGGCCCGGGGTTCGCCGGTTCGGATCCCAAAGCACCGTTTGGCAAGCCGTGCTGTGGCGGCGTCCTGCATAAAGTAGAGGAAGATGGGCACAGATGTTAGTCCAGGGCCAGTCTTCCTCAGCAAAAAGAGGAAGATTGGCAGATGTTAGCTCAGGGCCGATCTTCCTTACAAAAAAAAAAAAAGAAAGAGAGAAACATGGATCATACATACCTATGCAAAAGAGGGCAATGATTTATGGGGGAAAAGAACATGACAAAATGAAATAAAAGCCAGAAAGCTGATTGCAGAATTATACTTGAGTAGTCTTTGTTTTATTTCATTTTATTTTATTTAATTTATTTTTTGGTGAGGAAGATTGGTCATGAGCTAACATCTGTTGCCAATCTTCCTCTTTTTGCTTGAGGAAGATCACTGCCAAGCTAACATCCATGCCCATCTTCCTCTACTTTATATGTGGGACGCTGCCACAGCATGGCTTGATGAGCCGTGTGTAGGTCTGCCCGGGATCCGAACCCGTGCACCCTGGGCCACCGAATTGGAATGCGCAAACCCTACCACTACGCCACTGGGCCGGCCCCTAGTAGTCCTTATTTATTTATTTTTTTAAATTTTATTTATTTATTTTTTTCCCCAAAGCCCCAGTAGATAGTTGTATGTATAGCTGCACATCCTTCTAGTTGCTGTGCGTCGGTGCGCGCCCGGGATCCGAACCCGGGCCACCAGCAGCGGAGCGCATGCACCTAACCACTAAGCCACGGGGCCGGCCCAGTCCTTATTTTTTAAAAACAAGTGAGCACTGTGTGTGCTTGTGTGTCCATGGATATTTATGTGTATGTATGTGTGTGTCTGTACCTGCATGTGTGTGTGTGCGTGTATAGATTCAAGAGGTCTGTAGATTAAAGAATCAAGCTGTTCACAACGGTTGCCTTTGAGACATGGTATTGAGAACTGACAGTGATGGGGAGGGAGTGCCTTTTTACATTTACAGTCTTTTTCTGTTTGTTTTAAGTTGAGCCTGTATATTATCATTTAAAAAAAATAACAAAGATATAATCATAAGGTAATAGAGATATGTGGCAGCTTAGCAAATATCCAGTCTAGACCCACATTCTTTGAACATATCCCATATCAAACAAAATATTCACAACCATATTTTCGTAAATTTTCAGTTATTGATGGTAATTCAAGAAAAATTTCAAAACTTCTCGTAAAGTAGATTTTCACGGAACTATTTTAAGCTGAATGCTGGAGTATCTTCTTATCGTTGGGTGGTTAGATCGTAGAGAAAAGAAACATAGAGACATCAGCTAGTTATAACTATAACATTCATCTTTGTGTGTCTTTTTCTGTGTAAACTCATGAAGTTAGATATGACTTTTTCTGTTGCCTTCTTGTTGTTTTCCAGAGTGTAGGACAGGAGAAGAGGAGTCAGATTCTCTCCCTTCCTGAGCAAGGGCTCCACCAGTTGCTCAGGGTTTGCCAAGAGATTGTGGCCCTGGAGGTCCTGCCAGTAGTAGCCTGTCGCCCACCTGCCAGCTACATAAAAGAGACTGAAGGACCAGTATTTGGTGTTGTCTGGGGGAGAAGAGTAGCTGTGCTGTATATTCTATAACTGCACCTCACAATGGGGAAATAAGGTGTTTCTTTCTTACCTTTAGCCAAGTGAGAGGGAGATTGTTAAAGGAACCATTTTGAGAACTAGATCATGTCCTCCTTGAGTTTGGGGAACATAGGAATCAGGGTTGGATGCTCAATGGATGAAAGTTAAAAGGAAGGAGAGACTAGTGAAGCAAAGAGAGAGGGGCTGCCTTGCGAGCTGACTGTGCCTTTATTGTATATTGAACAAAGATGTGTGCTTCTCATGGTCCAGCTGTTGGCATGTCTGAAGGGAGCTGTCCTAGGTTTGTCCTAGCTGACCCACCCGAGAAGACCCACATCTCTTGTGATGCCCAGAGAGAGGTGGACATCTGGAGGTCCGATTGCTGAGAGAGAAGGCATTGCTCTTTCCAAGGGACCATAGTTGGAAACTCCAGCAGGACCTCTCTTAGGAACCCAAGAATCCTCCTCATGACAGAAAGAGCTAAAAATTGGTCCTCTGCTCTGCTGGGAAGGCCCAAAGCCAGATAACAACTGTTCCATTCAGGTAAGACCTTTTCTTTCCTTACAGCCCCTCTCTCCTCCATGCGCAGAACACTGTAGCAGTTGTACGGGGCAGCTGGTGAGGAGGAATGGACAGCAAAAAGGAAGATAGAAGAAGCCAATCTGCAGGTGAGTGGAGAGAGAGACAAGCATTGCAATGGCTGAAAGACTGAGGGTTTCATATAGCATGGATGGATCCTTTTAATTACTGAAATGACTGTTCTTCTAAATGAAAGACTATGAAAAAGCTATGTCTTGCTAAAGACTTCATCCAGGGTACAAAAGGAGCTGCACAGAGAAGGAATGTGAAGGAGCAGAGACAGAAAGTATAAAAATTTTTTCTATTCACACTCTGGCAAGTTCGGCTTGTTCAATCCATTGGTTGTATATTACTGCTTTAAATAAGTTTCTAAATGCTGATTTAAAATTTTTTATTCTACTTCATACATTTCTGAAAACAACTCTGAGGAAAATCTTCAGTTCTTTAAAGTATTGTGGAATCTTTCAGAAAGATGTTTTCTGCAGTCCTTTGGTGAACAATAGCTCAGTGTCATTGAGAGAGAGTCGTCTACAAGGGAAAGTCATGTTAGGGAATAGACTTCGTCAGCAGAGATTCAGGTCACTATTAAATCCACAATTCCTGCCACTCTGAATAGAAATTATGTGTGAACATCAAAAGGAAAATGAGTTCTGCCTCGCCTGCCATCATTTCCTATTAAGAGATTCTGGACTTTAATCAGAAGACTTGCACAGAGGCCATCAAACTATTCAGACAGAGAAGGCTTGGTTTGGGCCATGCAAAAAAGAGTTGGAAAGAGTGCTTGCTTTGTTTGAAAGAAGCCAACAAAAAGAGCCCCCAGTTAGCGAACATTTCATTTTGCATGTTAGTATATGTGTTTGTGGCAGTGCTCATTTCCCTCAAAGTAAGTCATACACATGTGTCAAAGTTTGCAAACTCACAGCCCAGGGGACTCTGTGTTTGCCAGCATGGTGTTTTTTTTTTTTTTAAACCAGTTGTTGTTTTGTTGTTTTCCAACTTTATTGAAGTATAATTAACATTTGATACCAGACATTTTTAGAAGGTATGATTGGACAGAATTTTGTGTACATAATCAACTGCAAAACCATCGCCACAATCAAGATAGTGAACATATCCACCATCCCCAAATGTATCTTGTGGTCCTCTGTAGTTTCTCCTCCTGCCCCTCTCTGCCCTACCCCCACCCCTATGCAACCGCAATCTGCTTTCTGTCACTATAAATTATGCAAGAGACAATGTTTAGGTCCCCCCAGAATTGTGAGGAATAAATTTCTGTTGTTTATAAACTACCCAGCCTCTGGTATTTCTGTTCTAGCAGCCCAAATGGACTAAGAGAGATTAGTTTGCATTTTCTGGAGTTTTATCAAAGAATCATACAGAACAGATCCTTTTTGTTTTTCTTCTTTCAAAGAGCGTAATTACTTGGAGATCCATCAGGATGTAGCAGCTATTAAAAGTTTAGTCCCTTTTTTGTAGAATAGTATTCCATTGTATGGGTGTACCACAATTTGTTTATCAATACATCTATTGATGAATATTTGGGTTATTTCCATTTTTTGGCTACTGCAAATAAAGTGTCTATGAATATTTGAGTACAAGTCTTTGTATGGTCATATGCGTTCTTCTCTTAGGTAAATACCTGAGCAGAATGGCTAGATAATATGGTAGGTATATATTTAGATTTTTAAGAAATTATCAAACTATGTTTCTGAAGAGGTGTAACCTTTTAGTTTCAAACTATCATTTTATTGACATTCTAATTCCTTCACATATTTACCATCACTTGGTATTGCCAATCTTTTCAATTTAAGACATTTTAATGGGTTGCAGTGGTGTCTCACTGGTTTTAATTTGCATTTCCCTAATGACTAAAAACGTTGAGAGTCTTGATGTGCTAATTTGCCATCTGTATGTCTTCGTTGGTGAAGTCCCTTCAAATTTTTTGTCTTTTTTTAATTGGATTATTTGTTTTCTTATTATTGAGTTTTGAGAGTTCTTTATACATTCTGCACACAAGTACTTTACCAGATATGTGCTTTGCAAATATTTTCTTCCAGTCTTTTCATTCTCTTAACATTGTCTTTTGAAGAGCAGAAGTTTTTAATTTTGATGAAGTCAAATTTATCAATTTTTTCTTTTATGGATTTTCTCCTATGTCTCCCATCTCTCAGGAGGTCACTCTCCTTCATCACTTGTATCCTGTGTTTGGAAAAATATATTTTAGATATTGTGTCTGGTTTTTTGGTTGTTTCAAGGGGTTAATCTAGTCCCTACTATTCCATTCGGTGAGAAGCAGAAGCCTGGCGTGTTACTTTAAGTTTATTTTATGGCCAATATTTAACAATCTGGAGACTTCACATAATAATCTACATATTTTGATTCTCTTGAAAATTATCTGGCCATGCAGTGGTCATGTTCCTGCATGAAAGAACAGGCTGGAGCAGAGTGGCCTTTGCTTTGGTTACTTAACCACTTACCCAATTCAACTGTGTGCCTCAGTTGGTAGAAAACAATATCAACGACTACGAGGTCCCTCAGCTTCCAAATGCATATGTGTCCAAATGTAACCATTTCTCTGGGTCATAAATTGGACAGACAAAGAATTTTAGTCATTCAATGAATAACCATCCCTTACTATTAAATGAAAAAAATGCACGTCTTATTGAAATGGTGCAGTACTATTATCTTTATTTGCAAAGAAAGGGAGAAATGGACATTTTTAGCGCCAGGCATTTTAACATATAACATTCAATTAAATCAATGAACTCAAGTGCTAAAACTACGCCATAATTGATTCATTTAGATACATATTTATTAGCACTCAGCACAGATGAAGCACTGTCTGATGACTGAGATGGAGGCAGGGAGTGTTAAGACAGCGTTCCCATCTCACAGGTGCAGCTGGCCATCTTGTAAGACTTGCAGACTTCTTGTAAGATCCATTCCTCCAGATTTGGGGGCTAGCTAATTTATGAAAAATATAATTACTCATCAATGATTACTACCTGAGGGTGATCCAGATTAGACACGTAAGACTTCATTCTAATTTGGTAGTATTGCAAGTATTCTCCAATTGCTTCAGGGACAGATGGAGTTATCTCCTCTGGATATGTGGGTAGAAATGCCTTCCCGAATTACTTCCTACAAGGTAGTTTTGTACCTTCCCCCCCACTCATTGTTCAGTCTAGTTACTGTGCAAGGACTGATGAGAGCTGTAAAATGAAGACCAAACAAACCAGAAAGATCAAGCCCATTTGGACTTACAGCCTGGCACAGGAGGAGGAACAAGGATTCGTGTTGTGAAATAAACTTGAGGGGGTCTCAACTTCCCAGATGCAGATCCCTCATATATAATGGGCAATATTCTCTTCCTCATCCTATTAGATTGTTTTAGGATAATATTGGATAAGAATGCAAAAGAATTGTGTAAAATTAAAAACAATGTCAAATGCAGGAAACTGTGTCATGATGTGAAATGATAATATTAATTATAATGATAGATGACCCGTATTGAATGTTTATGAGGGATCTGCAAATCATCACTCTAAGCACTTCACAATTAGGAGTTCATTTAACCCTCAAGCAACTTTATGATACTAGCTACTATTATATCTTATTTTACAGATGGAAAGATTGAGGCAAAAATGTCTAAGTACCTTGTCCAAAGTCACAACTGGAGGGTGCCAGGAATGGAATTAAGACCAGGCAGGAGTCTCTGAGACCATGTTCTTAATTAAAACACTCTGCTTCTCTCAATATGAGGGCTGCATTTTCCAAAAAGAGCATTAGAAAACAATTGTTTTAATGGAAAAAAAATCAAGTTGGGGTTAAAGGGCTTTAGAATTCCATCTTAACAAAGATTTTTTTTTTACAAGGATTTTAGTAATAAGGAGGTTTTCTTTACAGAAAAAAAAATCCAGAACAAAAGTAATCGTATCAGATTTTAGTTATCTGCTCCAATTTTTCTCCTGCTATATCATGATTACCTTTAAAGCAAATTTTTTTTTCTTTTCCTTTTTTTGCTACTCAAAAAACAAAAGAACAAACAAAAACATAACCTATATTGGGGCCAGCCCAGTGGTGTAGTGGTTAAGATCACATGCTCCCTTTCAACGGTCCAGGGTTTGCATGTTTGGATCCCATGCTCTGGCGGAGTCCCATATATAGAGTAGAGGAGGATGGGCATGGATGCTGGCCCAGGGCCAATCTTCCTCACCAAAAAGAGGAGGATTGGCAATGGATGTTAGCTCAGGGCTGATCTTCCTCACCAAAAAAAAAAAAAAAAAAAAACCACATAACCTGTAATAGGTCTTCAGCAGATACTTGATGAATAAATTGAAGGATACATGTTTAAGTTGGTTTAGTTGGAAAGAAAAATATTGATATGGTTTCTCCTCTGAAGGTAGATATAGGATTATAATTAGTATCCATATGTTACCTGGAGAGTTTCTTCAGCCTTTGCTATATAAAATGAGATTATAGTTCAAGAATTAAAGCATAAACAGGTATATTTTTTAAAATATACAACTAAGTCTTTTTAAAATTTATTTCTAACTAATAAGGGTATTTTAAGCAACTGCACACTCAAAGGTTAATTTAAAGGACACTAAAGGCACTGTAAAACCTCAAAATCATTTTGGCTAGAGCAATGACATAATCAACTCACATAGTTCTGCAGACGACTTCATAGCTTCCAAACCTAATTGTCATGTTTCATGTCAACTACTCTACTACTAATGGTGTAAAACAGACTCGTGAAACGTTACTATCAAATACTATAACTGAACATTAGCAGAAAAAGATGAAATATAAATATACCTCATGGGAGAAATTTTTCATCTAGTTCAGGACGTGCCCTATTTCTATAGTTTAGCTTAATAGTCATTATTGGTATTACTAAGTAGTCAAAGTGGGCCCGACTTTATTTTTTTCTCAGCTAGATAACATTTGTCAGTTTTCATTCTGAAAGCATGCCATTCTGTTTTGATTTTTGCAGCATGAAACCCCACCACTCATTAACCAAGCAGATGCCTCAGAAGCCAAACTTGGTGAAGCTAAGGGAAAACATGTCTACAATGTTTTAGGATCAATATTTGTGGGGATTCTTGGCATGAAAGGAAATCCTAATTTCTGGGCTCCTTTATATGCAGAGTTGATGCTACTTAGAGTGAAATCTGGCCAAAGCTATACTACAACATCTGGCAGCTGTTCAAGCCATGTTGTTAAACCAGAGATAAAACTAAAGAAAATCTGAGCAGAGGATGCAAACATGAAAACATACGTTAAGTCACAGTAAACGAGAATTAAGTTTTGTGGACTTTTAGAGCTGAATGGGTTATTTTTATAGGCACAGAATTATGTAGGTCAATGAGTCAATTTAACATAAAAACAAAATACGTCTTTGCATACCGTCTTGGCCTCGTGTATAATGGCCAATAGTCTCTTCCTCATCCCATCAGGCCATTTTCAACACAAGGGCAGCTCATTCTGTGCCTTGTAAACAGGGTTATGGGTACAGCTTTATCCTAAAGCAATGGGAAGCTTTGGGTGGTGGTGCCTGGATGTGACTCGATCAGTCTTCTATCTTTAAAACATTCCTCTGACTGTGAGACTCAGGTTTTGCATGTATAAAAAGAGCTTAATCATATAGCAAGGTCACTTATGAGCATTAAACAAGATAATTCATGTAAAAAGCCTAGCATAGTTCCCATTTGTAACCTTGACCCAGAACTCATCACAATTTTAAATATGTAAGCATTTATGTCTTGGCTTCTTTAATTATTCTCTCCTCCACAAGACTGCAGCTCCAGGAGAACAGGGAACACACCTAACTTAGCTGACACTGAAAACTAAGTGCTGAGCATGGAGAAGAAAATGAGTAAACATCGCCTAAATGAATAAACGGATAAATGGATATACGTGAGCTCCTAGAAAATACCCGTGCTGGGAAACTTGCATTGCTTTCATCTCAGATTGTGATTTTATGTGCATATGAATATTTGATTAATGTCTGGATCCTGCACTTGACCGTAGCTCCATAAAGGCAGCCATTGTGCTTTTCTTGCTCACTTATTGCTATTTTCTAACCATCTTGTGGGCTCTGGTGCACAACCCTTAAATTCAAGCATTTGTACAATAAATTAATGTAGTGAATCCCACCGTTGGGGCAGAGGATGTGCATAGAGTCTTTTAAATGGTTATTCAGTAGCTTTTTCTTTATACGTCAGTTTCCTCCTCTGGCAGGTAAGCTCTCCTAGGGTGGGATCCATGTGTCTTTACCCCACCCCACCCCCACCCCCTCCAGGGCGCAGCAGAGTACCTAGCGCACAGCAAATACCCAATACATATTCTTGACTGGATGACATAGTTCCCATACGAAACATAAGTAATGTGCTCAATTAATTTTATCTTCAGGAAGAGTTTTGCAAAGAACTAAAGTCCCATTGTTACTTTAATTTTTGTTGTATTTTATTTATTTGGGAGGAAAAGTCTGAAGAATCTGGAGGTTTAAAAAAATGTTATTTCCTTTAAATTCATGCTTTGGAAACTCTCAGGAGGCCCTTCCTTCCCCTTGGTGTTAAACAAGGCCAGTGGTATTACCAAGCTGAAGTTAAACTGGCATGAATTACTTGGAGCAGCAGGACAAGCAGCTGCTCATCTTCTCTGTCCCTAATTTTGAAGGGTGGAGAATTGGAGGGCAGTGGTGACAACACCAGGGGGGAAGAAAAGATAAATTGTTGTCCTAAACCTCATAAGCTATAACATCTGCAGGACTGTGTTTAATTTGGCGTTACCTACAGTGCCTGCTGTAGGTAACAAGGGCAAAACATGGGAGGAAGCTTATGAATGCCCGTTTGGATAGGGAGAGAGAGGAGAGGAAAAGGCAAGGGGAGGGGGAAGGGGAAGGGGTGACGGTGGTCCATCCCAGAAGGCAGGAGGACAAATTCCAGTTGAAGAATAATATGGGGCTGGAAAAACTGTCTTCATGTCCAGAAAAAGCTCAAGAGAAATATAAAATAAAGAGACAGGCATAAAGAAAAATATTACAAATTAAAACATATGGTAATATTGTCAAAATAAAAAGACCCTGCCATTCACCTGAAGAGAGTTCCTACCTTCCGGATAATTTCTACCTCTTTGACCCAGGGTCTATTTAAGAATATTTTTAATTTCTTGGGGTCCAGGAGGGAGGCATGTAGGAAAGGACTATGAGAGAGAAGAAGGGAAGTTGTAGTTATGAATATAGACATTGGAATCATAGATCCCAGAATTTTAGAACTGAGAAGCATTTTAGAGCTCCTACCATGTGGTCCTGGGTTGTAGAATTTGAGACATGTCCAGTTTTCTTCTGGACTAAAATGCCTTTTAGATGATGGATGTATTGATGGGTGGGGAGCAATTTTGAATCTATCAAGTTTTATTTAAAACCACCCTGAAGACTTTCTGACCACATCAGCTGCTGCCTAATGTTGAAAACCAAGAGCAAATGAACTGAGTCAGAAATGGGACGAGAGCCCAACTTGCAATATGGTGTCTTTTGGTGAAGGACGGGCAGGTGATCAATGCTCCCTGTAGAGACAGCACTGTCTGAGCTTAAGAAACCAAGTGAGGCCCATCTAGCCTTTCATAAAAGAAAATGTGGAATAAAAATAGGGACTGCATGGATCCTATTACATTTATCAAAGGGAACTTAAAAAACACAACTAAAATCACTCCCTTCTTGACAACCCATACAAACACATACCCATACATGCACATAAACATACATACATACCCATAAAGAATTGTTGGATTTCTCTCCTTAGAGTAGTGGTTCTCAATCAGGAATGATTCCCCCTCCACCCCCCCAACCCCCACTCACCCTGGGGACATTTGATCCTATCTGAAGACATTTTTGGTTGTCACAACTGAGAGAGGGAGGTGTTACTTGCATCTAGTGGGTAGAGGGTAGGGGTGCTATTAAACATCCTACAGTGCCCAGGACAGCCCCCCCAACAATTTTCTAGCCCCCACTGTCAACAGGGGAGAAATTGAGAGACAATCAGGCAGAGGAATAAAAGAGAAATTCTCTTCCTAAAAATAGCAAAAGCTGTCATTGTGCCAGGCCTTGTACCTGATTATTTATAACCTTTATGATTAATTCTCAAAACATTCCCAAAAGGTCATTATTAGTACTTGCTTAAGGGAAAAGGGAAACTTGGAGAGGTTAAGTAAATTATCCAATGTCACTTGACTCTTCAGGAGGAGAGAGGGGACAGCAAATCAGCTTAGTTGTACTCATACAGCTGGCCCCCAAATTCCTCTTAAGGAAGGTACTATCTTTGCAAAGAAAATTGCTTTGATAGAATGGATGAATATTAAAAGATAAGTCCCGGGTAAAGTTATGGGACAGGAGAGTCAATAGGAAAAAAAAAGAAAAAAGAATTTTATTTGCACAGGAAAATAAATAACACTTTTTCTATCAACATATATTAAAATAGGATTCTTCCTACCTTCAGTTTGGCTAAAGCAATAAGACAGTATGGAAACTACTTTTATATTCCAAAGCAATATGCCAAAGCTGAAATTACAAAGGAGGTAGTCGGGAACCACTTTTGTGACCTGCACCTGTGCACCCTCCTCCAGCAAAAGGTTGAGTGGCTGAGAGAGAAGAGCTGGAGGGGAGAGGAAGATTTTTGGAGAGCCACAGTTGTGCTGTGAAGCCCAGGAGTACTTTTCCTCAATCCAATCCTAGTGAGAGGGAGGGAGGGTGATTCATGTTTTCCTGAGCTTATGGGACAAAGGGGGCAGACATGAGAACTATATCTGAGAAATCTAAAAGGCCAATATCTGTGCACAGCTATCCACTTGGCCTGACGGAGTGGGGGTGATGACCTTCAATCTCCGAGGATGTCGCAACAAAAGATGCGTGCGTGTTCCGTAGTCAACATGGGCACCGTCTAAGAGAAAGATAAGGACCTTGAGTTGTCTTATATCCTGACCAAAAGGGTTATCTGGATGGATGAGGCATCCTCAACAGAAAGGTTGGATGCCCAGAGGCTGAGGGAGGTGTCCTGAGCTGACCATAGATATAAAGATGATGTACTTATGCCTCCCATTAGAAGAAGATGCAGCCTCCACTGCACTGAGGAGCCCAGAGAGGAGAGTGCAACACAAGGTCTCTTCAATGGGACCTCAGGGAAGACCTTTCTGCTGCGTCTTGCGCCTCCTGCCTCCTGATCCCCACTGCAGGGTATTGAGTGAGGTCAGAGGAAAAGAAATACAAGGCAGAGACACAAAGGAGAAGCAGTGCATGCAGGGCTATATCCAAAATACTCAACCATGAGTTAACCCCCTCAGCGCAGTTACACCACTGTGCCAGTCAGCAAAGGGCCAGCTATGAAGCACTGATGTGGCTGCCCCGTGGGGGCCTGTCACTGAGCCCCCTTCTCCCTGGCCAGTCCAAAGCTGACCTGGGCTATGGGAGTCGATGCCTTAACTCATGGATGCTGGTTGATGTCTCAGGGTCAGAGGAGAGGTTCAAAATAAAGTTCAAAATCTCACTCAGCACCCACCAATGGCTTGCCCATGCAGATGTGCTCTATTTTACACAAACTGACTTCCTCTTGATTGCTTGGGAGACTCATTCACGGTTGGTCCTGCCTCTCCTCCTGGAATGCACTGCATGGAGATGCCTGTGGGAGAAGCGACTTAACAGCAGACAGCAGATCAACAGCAAATGATCAACTCTAAGCAGAGTCCCTGACTTTTTGATGGGCAACTTGGGGCTTATATTTCAAATCACTGTTAAGGTGCTCAGGGCATCTCAATAGACATAGCAAATCTCCCCTGATGAAAATCACACAGGCTTTCAGTGCAGGGCTTCACAAAATTTAACGTGAATACAAATCATCAAGAGATCATGCTGGCATGCAGGTCCTAATTCAGTAATTTTGAGTAGAGCCCAGAATTTTGCATTGCTAACAAGCTCCAAAATGTTGCCGAGGCAGCGGGTTCAAAGACCATGCTTTGAGCACTGAGGTCTTAGTAGACCACCCTTTGATTTGCTCTGGAGGATGACCGCTATGACCTTGCCATGCCCCAATCCCACGTCCCACAAAATATATTTAGGGATGCCACAACCCTATGTTTAAATCAGAATATTATGAATATATCTACCAAATATAGTGAAAATCCACACTGAGTTGTTTTTTGTTTGTTTTTTCTCGAGTGAAGTAATGAACAAAGATAGGCAAAACAATTTATTTTTGTAGACAAAATGATTTACAATGATTTGTTAACAATCAACAATGATTAATGAGGTTGCATTGGATAAAACGGTTTTTTTCCATATCTTATTGTATTGCTCTAGCCCGTATGTGTTTTTGTTTTTGCAGAGCATCCACAATAAGCAGACATCTTTGCCAATACTACCAAGATGAGGTGGTCCTTTCTTGTTTCCTGTGTAGAAGGCTTGAATCTTTAATAAGGCTATACATGCTTCCATGGCAAAGTCTGTGGTGGTGCTGTGGAAAGAGAATTGACTTTGTAGCTATATAAGTTTTCTATGTTGTGTGACAAATTACCATAAAAATCAATGGCTTAAAATAACACTCATTTATCATCTCACAGTTTCTGTGTCTCAGTAATTCAGGCACAGCTTAGCTGGGTCCTCTGCTCCAGGACCTCGCCATGCTGCAATCCAGGTGTCAGCTGGGTCTGCAGCTTCATCAGAGGCTTGACTGAGGAATGATCCACTTCCAAGCTCCCTCAGGTTGACAGTGGAATTCATTGCCTTGTGGCTGTAAGAAAAATCCTCATTTTCTTGCAACGCTCAGCCAAGGGCCACCCTCAGATCTGCAGTTCCTAAGGGCCATCCACAATTTTGTGCCATATAGGCTTCTTCAACTTGACTGCTCACTTCAAAGCCAGCAAAGAGAACCTTTTGCTCCAGTCTGATAAGAGATAGAGTCTTATATAATGTATCCTAATCAAGGGAATAATGTTCCATTACCTTTGCCATATAATGAAATCTAATCAAAGGAGTGGTATTTCATCACCTTTGCCAGCATGTATGGTTAGAAACAAGTCACCAGTTTCACCTATCTTCAGGGGGAGGAAATTACACAAAGGCATGGATTCTAGGAAGAAAGGATTATTGAGGGTCATCCTAGAGTCTGTACATCATAGTTATTGAAAGAGTTAGTTTTCCTAGGTCTTAAACAAGCCAGAGACTCAACCACTTTGGAGTCATTTAATACTTCCGTATAAAATAGGCATAAGTGAAAAGACTAACTGATGGAGCTACAAAAAACAAAATGAGATAATATGTGGCACCATTGTGAAGTTTTGTATAAATATTAGGTTTTTTTCTGTTGTATCCCCTATACATTTCAGAACTGAGAAGGCAATAAAAATTGATGGGCTTATAGAATTAATAAAATGAATCCATTCTACTTCCAATCAGAGATCATAGGAAGATCAACTCAGTGTTTTAAGAAACTTATCATTTTCGCTACTACCAGTTGGATTAATCCTTATGGGTATCAACCACATACGGTAGAGGAACAGTGATTAAGAGTGTGGGTTGTAGGGCCTCTAGTATGTCTGAGAAGCTCCTTTCAGTCCAACTCTTCCTCAGACAACAACCACACATTCTGGAAAAACAGAAAAACAACCAACCAAAAACACTGGAAAATGGACCAAAGCAAGCTGAAAATGGAGGAAAGTCAACACATGGGAGAAAGGAGTACCACTGGGCAAGTTTCTCATTTTTTAACAGCTGTTATCCTGAGGACATGCTCAGTCTCCACTATGCAGGGCAGTTGAAATTATAATATAAAACCTGCAGTCTTGTTGGCTGTGATAACTAGAGTATAGGGTCTGAGGCAATCACAGCTACTGAAAAGTGAAGTGGGGGAAACGTCAGAAAGGAAAAAGCCAATGAGAGGAAGCATCAAATTCTATCAACTGCCCAAATCACTAGCTGACTCCACAACCATGTATGCATGGAGCAGAGTCTAGACAGCCCATCTAGGGCTAGAAGGACTGGACTGAATTACGAGCTGCCACCCAAAGCAGGAGAGACTCCAATTTTGTGATTTGAGTTCAACCAAGTTGACTACCTGCTTTTAAAAAAAAAAGCAATACTCCTCAGAGGAGCATAACAGAATCTAAAGTTTCTATAGCATACTATTCACAGTGTCAAAGATATAATCTAAATTATTCATTATTCCAAGAAATGGGAAAATATGACTACTACCAAGAGAAAAGACAATCAATGAAAACCTATCCTGAGTTCACCAAAATATTGGAATTAGCAGATAAAGATTTTAAATAACTCTTACAACTAGGCTGAAAACATAAAGAAAAATATGCTTGAAATAAATGAAAACATTTGAAATATCAGCAGATAAAGGGAAATTATTTCAAACCAAAAATAAAAATTAAAAATTTTTAAATTTATAAGTATGACATCTGGAATAAAAAATTCACTATATGAGTTACATGACATAAAGGAGGTAACAGAGAAAAGAGCCAGTGAACTTGAATATAGATCAATAGAAATTATCCAATCTGAATAATAGAGAGAAGAAAATGAAGTGAAAAAATTAAGAGCTCAGAGACCTGTGAAACAACATCAAGAGGTCTACTGTATGTGTAACTGGAGTCTCAGAAGAAGAAGAGAGACACTGGAACAACAACAACAACAAAAATGAGTGGTCAAATATTTCCAAAATTTGGTGAGAGACATCAATTCATAAATTCAGGAAATTCAGCAAACGCAAAGCAGGATTAATACAAATAAATCCACATGTAGGCACATCACAGTTAAACTGATGAAAAACAAAGACAAAAAGAGAATCTTGAAAGCAGCCAGAGAAAAGTGATACGCTGCATAGAGAGGAACAATGATTTACTTATCCACTTGCTTCTCATTGGGAAAAAATGGAGGCCGGAAAACACTCGGACACCAGATTTAATATTCTGACAGTGTGGGTTGTAGCGTCAGACATCAGACAACATGATTTGAAATCTTATCTCCACCACTCAGTATCTGTGTACCCTTGAACAAGCTATTTGATAGTTCCATATCTCAATATATTACCCCTTTAACTAGGAAAGTTAAAAGTTATCCATCTCATTGGGTAGTTGAGAAGATTAAATGAGTTCCTAATACATGTATGGTACTTAGAACTTAGTACGTTATACAAACAAGATCAATGTTTGCTATTATTATTATCAAATTTTAATATTTATAGTCAATTTAAATACTTCTACTTAACTTCAAATTTTCGTAAATAATTCCATATGTATAAAGACAAAGAAAAATATTTTTAAAAAAATCCAAAAAATATGAGTAGTTAATTCAAACGACCAATAGCAGCAGGATTTTACTAAAGAAAGAATGATATCCAAAGGGGCAATTATTCAGTCATCCTCTGAGGCAGGAGTTAAACAATTTCACAGCAAGGGTGACCCAGCTCTCCCCAGCAGCTCATGGTTGACTCCAGCAAAATCTCTCACTTTCTCACCTCCAGCTTCCGCCAGCGCTTATTCCCCAGTGCAGGTAATTAGCAATCAAATTCTTAATTACCCATTTAGTCCAACCCACAATGCTATCTGAATAAATCAATTAATTCACCTCTCACAGAACTCATGTTTACAATGTAACACATAATACTGTCTCCGCAAATCAGAACGAAACATCCTGACTCAGAGTTTGATCATGACGGCCCCCATCCACTGTGGAATCTACATTGAGCTTCACAGAAACAGAAGTAGGACTTTAAACCTACAGTCTTTCCTTATTTTTTCTCCCATAAAAGGCATTCAGGAGAGTGGGAGTCAGAAGGATGAGTGGCCTCAAGTCACCCAATCTTAGCTACTGATTTTTAAATTTATTTTTCATTTTAAAACTTTTTAAGTTTATCCCTCATTTCATTTGACAAATGTACCTTCTGCTTTGTGCTAGGTTCTCTGTTAGACCCTTTAGGGTGCATACAGAAGCCTCTTACTGAGGGTAGATCTTAAGTATTCCGAGAAAAGCAAGGAAGGAAGGAAGGAAGAGAAAATGGTAACTATGTAAGGTGACAGATATGTTAATTAACTTTATTGTAGCGATCGTTTCACAATATATACATATATGAAGTCATCACATTCTACACTTTAAATATGTACAGTTTTTGTTAATTATACTCAATAAAGCTGGTGGAGAAAAAAGAAGCCTCCTACCATGTAACTCGTTAAGCCTCTGTTTCTGCCAAGTTCATCACTTCTTCCTAAACTTTAGTGTGCGTGTGCACATCCCAGGGATCTTGTTCAAGTGCGGTTTCTGACTCAGCACATCTGACATGGGCCCCTCAGACTGAGTAGCAAGGGTGTAGAATAAAGAGTATTACAGTATTCACTTCATGGTATTGTTGAGGCTGCTGTGACATCTTTAGGAAACAATGGAGATCACTTAGCAAGCGCTAATTAGATTGTTAAATTCATTGTTAGAGGTATGACTATAAGGAACAGAGTCTTGCAGAAGAGGTAAAAGACATAAGAAGACGGAGATTTATGGGAGAGATGAATATTGGACAAACATTGGTAAATTGCGGCTCCAGAACTGGCTTTACCACTAATAAACTCTAAAAGCTTGACGACAACATCACTTAAACCCTTTGGACAGCTGTTCTTTACCCATTAAAATAAGTCATTGATGTATCTTCAAAATTTTTGTCATAATCAGGTGCTAAATTGCCTTTCATTCTTAATTGACTTTAAATCAAAGCAGTTTTGAAATTTAGCCTTATCCTAAGCAATGATTTTCTAGAAACCATAGGTGAGTAATACTAGCTGTAGATAATTATTTTTCTAACATATCAAAATAAATATATAACTGCTATAAGTAAAGCAATTCCTCCATGTATTTCCCAAGATATCACTTCACATCCCACCAATCGTATGCAGTCTTTGGGAAACAATGGATGGATTAGTTAATTCCCGAAATTCGTTGAAGGATTAAAAAATAATTGATTTACGCTCTCGGGTGATCTGAATACTAAGTAGAAGGAGAGGGACTTTGTAGAGGAGGTACCATGGAAACTGAGCCTTGAAGAACAAGTAGGCTTTGAGTTTAGATGATCAGAAACTGAAATTTGGTGTTTGTGTGGGGGGACGGGGAGTTACTACGCAAGGAGAGAGGGAAGAGCTTTCAGTACAGAGGGAGTATCAAGAATTAGAGCAAAGATTAGAATTAGTGATACACTGGTTAACGTCCCCAGAGGAAAAAAGAGCTGTTGCTTTGTGATTTGAGAGCTAGCTGGAATAGTCACACCAAGGTTAGAGAAAAACGCTTATACCAGAGAAACGCTTATACGTCAAACCCTTTTAGGACTCTGTTGAAAACTCTGGACACTTTCCAAAGAAAAATACATGCACACACACACACAGAGGCATGCGTACAAGGGCACGTACACACACACAAAATATTTTGCCCGTAATATCAGGATGTGTATTTTTCTCTATGGCCAATAAGTGAAAAGTCTAAAGATGTATTAGACTAAACGTCTGATGGTGGCAGCTTTTGGAGAACTGCAACTTAAAACATTTGAAATTCTGTGGAGTGTCTTAGCATCATATGGCCCCAGATGATTTGCATAGCTCCTTCATGATCTTGGGACGGTGACAGAAAATACAACTCAAACTGGCTTAAGCAAAAGAAAACGTGAAACTGATAGTCAAGAGAAAGGTCCAAATACTGTCATGAGAGTCAGTGTCTCTCTTGGGCCTGCTGTCCGCACTATGTTGGCCTCAAATTCAGGTTCCATTTGAGAACAAGATGGTATATAGAAGATCCAACCCTGAATTCTCTCAGATTCAAGTTATCTTGAGGTAATGGTCCTGAATTTTGTGGAAGGTCTACCCATCCTTCACTGGGTTCATATTGTTCCTGTGAAGCTGACTCTACCACCTAGTCTCAAATATGTCATGTTCCTCGGTCCTAAGTAACCTGAGACTAATTCCTCTGGCCACATGGATCAGTTTAGAGATGAGTATATGACCTATCAGAGTCACTGAGATGCCATGAGAATTTGCTGAGGCTTCCAAGAGAGGGCAGACACTCTTGCCCTCTGGATGAGAACAGAAGAGGACATAAGGATTGGACGTGTGTCAGCGACCGTGCAACCTTGAGGAAAGAATCTGACTGAGACTGGAACCGACGTGTGGAAGTGCAAGTGAGAAAAAGGAGACAAAGAGTGAGAGAGAGAGAATATTCTAGTGACATAATTTGAAACTCTGATCAAGCTATGCCTGAAGCTTGACAGCTCTGATCTTTTTAGTCGTATGACCTACTTAATCTCCCTTATGTTTAAGGCAGTTTGGATGAGACTTGTAAATGAGAGGTGAGTAACTTGCACACCTGCCTGTCATGGATCCGTCCAAAAGAGTCTCACGTTTACAAGTGTTCCAGGATAGATGACTTCAAACTTCCCTCCAGCACTGAACTTTTTTGTGGCATGTGTGGTAAAATGTCTATTTAAAGCGTGTGGGTACCCCAAGGATTAGTCCCCTGTTTCATAGTGGATACCATGATCCTGAAAGTTTACATAATCTTAGAAAGTGACTAAGACCCTTAAGATCTGTATCTATGTTTTGTTCAGATACCCATATTGCTGACTCAGTTTTAATCTGGAGGCTAAAAGTATTTCAAAGCTTTACTTTTTTACAGTATTTATAAGATGCTCATTTGAAAGCAATTTCTATTGCTGTTGGGGTTATTTTTGTTGTTTATTTTTAAAAATTATTTATTGAGCATACACAATTAATTCACAATGCTTTTATATTGATTTGGAGCAAGCTGAAAAGCATCCAAGTTCCTAGACACCGAGGCCATAAAATGAAATACAAGTCAATTAGTAGTTTAGGGAATGCATTAGCTTGGGAAGAGTTAGACCAGTTGAGTCATGGGGAGTTAGGAATGAATTTTGGGTCCAGAATCCACAGGAAGTTCGTTAGGCAGTTAGGTTTGCAGTGGGATTTAGCCTAATTTCTTCGACAAGTGAGTAATTGACAGACAGATAAAACAAGGTGGAAAGTACATGGTGAAAGACTAGCACCTACTTCCCACCCCATCCTCCACTCACATTAACAGTCTTTCGGTAAATAACCACTTCTTTTCCTCTGACCTATGGCACTTAGCAATTTTTCCCATTGATTTTAAATGTTGATGTCATCTGATTATTTTTCTGTAGAAGAAACCTTTTTTGCCTTATTTATTTTTACATTCTCTGCCTTTAGTCATTTAAAGACTTCTGTGCCTGAGAATGCACGCCTTATTTCCTTCAGCTGGGCCTGTTTCTTAGGCATGATATATTTCAGAAATGATAAATCTTCTATTTACTTTGGTCCGGCCAGAGATCACTGTGAACTGTCGCTGTAATGGCAGGGAGGCAGTATTCGGAGGTGCAAGCAGGCTACGCTCCAATCAGGGTGCCCAGGAACAGGTTCCTGACTTTTCCATGAGCTGATGATGTGATTTCTACCCCTCAGTGCCTCAGCATCCTCTTCCGTGTTTGAGAAACTACTGGGATCAAGTATACCTACTTCACAGAAATGTTAAATGAAAACTGAATACACTTTAGCGCATACAGACCTGTAAAACTCTGGATGGGAGTATAAACTGCCATCATTCACCCACCTGGAGAAAATATGGGAGTTGGAGAAGGAGAGGGAGATCCCATTCAGCTCCCTGTCTACTTTCTTTGGGTCATTTCTAATAAAACTCAGGGAGGGAAACAAAACCATCCATCCCGCGACTTTTGTGCCATTCTTTAAATGCTCTTCTAATACACTTTGTTTCCAGTTTCAAAGACCTTTTCCTAGTTGCTAAATTCCACGCATAAGTCCCTATCTGATTTTATACAAATCCCAGAAGGCTCCAACCAAATCAAATACCAATCGAAGTTGAAATTACGTGGACGCGAAAGAGTCTGGAGAAGCACACTCTCTGCCAATTGCTTTCTCTGCCTTCTCTTAATCACATCGCCTTCCAGGGAGAGACATTGGGATAGATTGCTTCTTCTGTAATGCATAGTGTCTTTTCCTATCAATACCACTTAATATCACTTTCTCCAGGAAGTTCCTTGATTCACTTTCCTCTCAGAGGTGAGCATCTCCATTTAATTTGATCCTTCATCCACAGACTGTGGATGAAGACAATTTATGAGGAAGAAAGAATATTGAGGGCTATGCATAAATTTATTGGTGTGAAAAATAAAGCAAGTCCAGATGTGACTCGTTTTGGAGGCATGCCATAAACACGCCTGATTTGTTTCATTTATACAGAGGAAGATGCCGGGCTTATAGTGGAGTTCTTTTTCTTAAGTGCGTTACTCGACTTTTCCCTCCTCTTCCAGGGGGGAGCTGCAACTAGAGTTTAGGGAGTGATTGACGGAAGTTTGAATATTGTAGTGTCTTCAACTCTCTGGTTGGTTTTCTAAATTACTGCCTCTTCACAAGCTAATCATTTATCACCCTCATCTCCTACAAAGTTTTACGTGTTGGTAACTATTTCCTGCCTTTGCCATTTTTAAGGCCAATATTTAAGATGAAGGGGTTGATGACTTTTATGAATCCATTTAGTGTTATTAATTAAAACATTGGAAGAAACACATCAAAAAAAAAATCCTCCTTTTAGTTTCTGCTGCATTGAAGAAGAATGTTATCAATCATCTGGGTTGTCCACAGCTTTCTAAAAAGCATCTTGACGTGTGTGTGTGTGTGTGTGTTTGTGTGTGTGTGTGTGTGTGTGTGTGGATACACACACAGGAGATATATCTTAGCTCCTTGCTACTCAGAGTGGGGTCTATGGGCCAGTAGGATTGGCTCCCTGGGAACATGTTACAAATGCAGAGTCTCAGGCTTCCCTCCAAAATACAGAATCTGCATTCTAACAAGATCCCCAGGTGATTTGTGTTCACATTAGATTTTGAGGAACTCTGACTTAAAAGTTTTATGCCAAGTATTTTATTAATGAAATTAGAGCCCACATTTCCTATAATAAAATGGACCGTGTATGTTCAAATCTGTCTTTGGCTTCCATTGTGATGGTATCAGAGCAAGATGTGCTAATTGGGACATAATGCAACTTGTCACTCTTTGTTGTTATGCTGTCACTCTTTTTAAGCCGTCAGTGGGAACATTTCTTAAAGAGCATGACATGGCTGTCTCCCATTAGCTGATGAAAAATGACACTCGTGCCAATGGGGTCTGGTCTGTAGATGACAGCTGTGTGCTCTGACCCCACTCCTTTGCTTTCTTGCTTCAGCAAAGCCCAGTCTTGTAAAGTAGGTGTGAGGACTCTCTTCCAACGAGCAACCACTATTTCTCTAACTACCTATCATCATTCATTTTCCTTTTCTTCTGAGTGGAGGGAAACTGTTTAATTCCAATGCATCCAATTTCTGAAAATCAGGGCAAAAAAGAAATAAAGTGTGCAAAAATGTGTCTGCCCCCAAACAGAACATTTTTTTAAATCAAGGTGTCATTGTTCATTCAGTTGAGAATGGTGTTTCAAAGGTAAGCCTCTCAAAGAAAAATAAAAGTTGTATCCTTCTAAAAGTGAGAAACAGTTTGAAATTCTCAAGTTCTATATTTTTTGAAAGAAATAAAAATGGAAGTTACTATATTTAAGTTGGCATCAAATTTACCTGAGTCAACATCATTTCCATTAAAAGATCTATGAGGAGATAGAAAAAGAGGAAAACTGACACTACAAACAAAAATGATAATTATCACCCCAAGAACCTATTGCCAGGCTCTGAGAGAAAAATCAACCACTGTGACATGTACAGTAGATATAACAGGACTGGGGAAGGAGGGGAACTAGACAGTTTTTTCCTTGCATTTAAGTTCTAGGACTTGCCTTTATTTGCAAAAAAAAAAAAAAAAAACGGAAGATGAGGCAATTTTCTGGCCCTGCCCCTTTCTATATCTGCGTAGAGATAGCAGCTCACAGGACACAATAGAGCACAAAGTATGTGGGGAGGTGAGGAAAGAGGGCCAGAGGAGCAGGTGCCCTGAGAGGGGAATTATCTCCCAAAAGGACTGTGTTAATAACAGGAAGCTCTGTAGTCACAGCTTGCTGGCATGGTGACTTTCTTTTATCTTTAGTTTCAAGAACTTCTTTAGTTCAGATAATCAGAGACTTAAGCACTGTGGGTAGAGGAAGATTTTACATTCAAGAATAACCAGTTTTCCCCATTCCCCTGTTTGAAAACATTCCTGGCCTCTTACTCGCTCCTGTCCTCTTCCCCATGGAGGTGCGGCCCAGAACCTAGTTGATGGACGGCAGTTGAGGGTCTCTGATTCTCGACTGGCTGGAGCTGCTCTAACAAACTCTTGAATCAAGTGATGCCTCATATTCTCCTTCCCTCCACCCGAGAGCTGGAGAGGAGATAGGAGCAGTTGGTGTCTCTCTGGATTCAAGAACGTTTTGGCTCGCACACGATGATGTCCGCCAACCTGGATGTTTTTAGTAATAAAAGTCCTTTTTGGTTCTCCAGCAGCTGACTGTTTTGTCTTATCTCACAGCTGATTCCGAACTTGAACAAGAAAGAGGGGTGATGTTTCTGTGCCTCAAGGAGTACAATAAGATACCACAAAGTGACAAACACTAAAAATGAATCATCAAGTTAAAAACGAATGTATTAGGTTACAATGTATATATTTGGTTAAATATATTTGGTCAATGTGATTGGTACGTTAACTCATCTCAAGCTGTATATCTGGAAAAGGGACTTGACCAAAGAATTCTCACTGAAGGATGTGAGGACAGGCATTTACGTAAAATTCACAAAGAACCCCATATTTAGATATTTTTCTACATGAGGTTATACATGCAGTTATTTTTCTGTGTGTACATATTAAAAAGTAGTAATATGTTAAATCTGAACATTTTAAACATACCACAACATTTGAATTATTGTATAGGGAATTTTTTTCATTGTTAAATATACTGGAAGCCTGAAAAATGGACTGGGTTTGTCTCGACCTCAAAAACAGCTTGATGGGACCCTTCTGAAGTGGCTAGAGAGCAAGGTCAAGGATTATCCCCACTCACTTCGGAGAGGACTCAGCTCATTCAAATATAAGTAAAGAGGAAAACAAATTGAGTGTTGTCTAGGAAAAAATAATCTTCATAACTAGAAAGTGAACATGACCACGAAGTATCATAAAGACTATACCTCCGGAAATTATTTGTGCAGGAACCAGCAGAAATTTGTGTGAATGTGTTTATTGTCCTCAATAAAATGCAAAAAGACGTTCTCCGAAACAGAAGCAGAAAGTCATGAGGTAAAAAAGACACAGAGCGGTTCATTTATATTAGAAGAGATGGATGAGATTAGGAATGGTTCAAGGAAATTAAAAATAAAGAAGCAGAATTATACCCACATTGGAGACACTGAGGAACAGAATCCCCTCTGTAGCAAAAACACATTCTTGTCATTAAGGATAAATGTGAAAAGTTTTCTAAGAATATAGAAAAAGGCGCTGCTAACATGAAATCAATTTGGAGATACTGAAAAAAGATTTAAGAGATTTGTGCTCAGGCTTCCAAAAGAAAAGATCGAAACAGAACTAACAAAAAGTATGGAAAATTATTCTATCTACTTATAATGACAACAACAGTAATCTCTTTTATTTTAGCAAAATATAAAAAGGAAAACTGACAAAATGTACTGTCTTCTCAGCAAAATCAGAGACAAGAGAACTACAACTAGGTACACATGGTCATAATTTTTAAATTATTTGAGGGAAGTGAAATAACATCCAAGAATCCTGATGAGGAAAAGAAAAGTTCCCTAGCATAGCAAGACAAAACGGGCTGGTTTCTGAATTATTATCTATAACGCTTGAGTTATACAACAAAAGGCCAGCTGCAGAGTTTTGAAAGGACATGTGGTCAACCCAAGAATGAATGCCCTGCCATATAGTTGCTCATGGATGGAGGCGATTTTCAGGTAATCCAGTGCTCAGAAAATATAGCATTCTTGGAGAAAAAAAAAATGATAAGTCAATATACACCCCACTTATTGAGGAATGAAGCAAAACTAAGAGCTTGAGAACAGGGAAATTTTAGTATAAAGTATAAAAGGCAAACACTTAAACCAGTCAAGCATAGTATTGAGACTACATAATTTTATATATCTAGACACAAGATTAGAGGCATATATCGAAATTTACTCTTGAATGAGAAGTCATATAATAGCAAAAACTAGATGATGATAATTTGTGCTAATTTGGTGTGCAATAGAAGAAAACAAACACGCAATAAACTCCTTAACTAAGAGTTGCTCTATATTTAGAATATCACAGTATTACTACTAATGACAGAAACACAAGTTGAAGAAAGCACATATGTGTGCATGTTTCTATGTGTACATAAAAGTATAATATGATGCTATTAATAGAATTTAATATCTATTATAAATAATCAACATCCACAACTCAGACCATTTGAGTTGGAGAAAAGATGATATGTAATAAAAAAGTGCAAAACTAAGTAACAAAAGTCAGACCAAGCATATGTGTTACAATAATAAGTAAAATGAGTACTTTAAGACAGAATTTATTTATTAAAAAAATACACTACAAGATATTCACAAGTTAAATTAAATGATCCCAAAAGGTTCTAAATTAAATGGTAAGCAAAGAAATGCCAGTTTATCACAGACATAAAGAAAACAGAGGGCCGGCCCCGTGGCTTAGCGGTTGAGTGCTCGCGCTCCGCTGCTGGCAGCCCTGTTCGGATCCCAGTTGCACACCGACGTACCGCTTCTCCCACCATGCTGAGGCCGCGTCCCACATACAGCAACTAGAAGGATGTGCAACTATGACATACAACTATCTACTGGGGCTTTGGGGGAAAAAATAAATAAATAAAATAAAATTATAAGAAAACAGAGGTTTCAATACCAATGTAGGATGAAGTAGAATTCAAGTGGAAAAACAATAAATGATAAACAGGGTCATTTGTTGATTGACAAGAGGTAATATCCCCAATACAAAAAGAGCAGACATAAAACTTTAAGAATTGATATTAACTTTAATTGTTTTGGAAAGACAAAGGAAAAGTGAGACATGTCTCCCAACCTCAAAAATCTACAGCTGAGAAAGCAAGAGAATATGGAAACAAACAATTATAATTCTAAATGCTTAATGCATCCATTCATTCAATAAAGATTGTTTGAGGTATTTTCTATATGGCATAAAGTAGGCCTTGGGGATACAGTGGTGGGCAAGCAGGTGTGGCCCTGATTGCACTGGGTTGACAGTCCGTTTGGTACAAGCACAGGGATAAGACAAAAGAAAGAACAATGAAATGACATGGAGGAGAAGGGAGGAAAGTTTTGGTGATGAGAACCTAAAGAGAAATCAATTATTTCACATCGGGTTGATGGAAACTGCTTTTATAGAGTGTGTTCCTGTTATGTTAGGTAAAAGGAGAAGAAAAATATTCAAAACTAGATACAAAATTAACATGAAATACCATGAAAAAAACCTCACAAGAAAATGGTTATTTTTTTTTTATATGGCCCTAGAATTGCTCCCTTCCTGATCATGGGCCCAGAAATTTGTGCAAGCTTCCCCCTTACATGCCTTCTCCCCAAGCTCCTGATCCAGGTTTGCAGAAAGAATAAAATTGTTTCGAGACAGGGTGTTAAATGCTGAGACAAATCCGTCTGTGTTTTTTGCCTCTGATGACATTCACAAAAGGAATGGTTTGTACGTTCTCCATGCTCATCAAATTCGGACATACCAGTGGTTTATTTGGTCCCTTCCTTTGGTCCTGTCACCTCACTCCCACTTACTGAAAATATTTAATGTAATATAAAATCTTCTTGCCTTTAACTAAAATAAATGATTTCAGAGTGACAAAATATACACTAGGACTTTGACTAACTGAACATATTGACAGAATAAGATGTATAGTGACACATTTCCTGTTGTGAGATTTTATCTCACAGCATAAGATGACTACGCATAGGTCTGTAATCCCCGCAGACCGGTTCTGCATTTAGTTTGAGGTCTTGCGCTTACTCCTGATTTTCTCTACATAGAATCTTTTAGAAGTTGACCACCGTGGCTTTGTTGATTTCCCTTTGAACCTTCTTCAATATTTAATCATCTTCAAGTTATGTTTTAGCTTGATTACTGTTGCTTGTATTTAGGAGAAGCCCTTTCGACTGAGACGTCAGGAGAAATGGTTCGAGGTGTTCCTGCACAATGTGCACTAAGGAAGAATGCATTATATGTGTTGCCAGTTTTGTGACATCAGTGATGGTCAAGAGACCGTGAATTGTGCATCACGCTCCTCTGCCAAGCTGTGAAATGTTCTAGTTTCTAAGTCTGGATTTCATTTTATTTTATTTTAAGGAAGGAAATTTTGAAAAGAGTTCTCTTTGTTCCATTACGGTAATTTTCAGAGCTCTCTTCATCTCTTATTAAGTCATTCTGTGCCTTCTCTTAGAGCACAGTGTGACTGAAGCATTAATTAGCCTTCAGAAATCCTCGTACATGCTTCTCTCAGCAAAGATCTGACATTTAGGGACTGTCAGTCACTTGGAGTTATACTGAGTAAAAAATTCATATCAGACATTCCATCAAGAGTTTATGTACACTGGAGGAGGAGGAGTGGGGATTGGGAAGGTAGAAGGGAGTTACTTTAACTTATTTTATATATTAGACAACATGGGGTAAACGATGTTTGGAATTAATGAAGCATACAATCATAATTACATGGCTGGTTCATCGTCCTATCTCCCAAATTGTGCCTGAAATCGGCTAATGGCATAACACATGTACGATTCTTAGTTCAGTACCTGTCTAGCTTGGAGCGAGTGTTCAGTAGCTTAACCATCATTGTCAATAACAAGCTAGTCCTCCAGCAGAAAATAAATCAGACTCTGACCAATGAGGTTGCAGCAGCAAGATTAAGGAAAAATAGCATGTATCTTCTCCTCCTGTCTTCTTTTCTCTTTCATCAAAATTCACAGATTGGGGAAGGTGGGATGACATCAAGGAAAGTTGATGTCACGGAATCATGGAGTTCTCCCCATGGTCTTCCTCTTGGCTCAAAGTAGCACTGGTAAAATACCAATGAGGAAACAAAGTAAACTAGTGTTTATTAAACAGCTAGCATGTACGAGTGACTATGCCCTCCTTGTTTGTACCAATAGATGGAGCAGAGTTTTTCACACAGAATAGATGCTCAACAAATATTCAGATAAATAAATAAATCTATAAAAATATACATCTATTTTTATATATGTATGTATCTATACAGTCACGAGCTGCATAACGACGTTTTGGTCAAAGACTGACCACATATATCTGACGGTAGTCCAATAAGAGATTAGAACCATATAGCCTAGGTGTGTAGTAGACTATATCATCTAGGTTTGTGTAGGTAAACTCTATGATGTTTGCACAACGACGAAATCGCCTAAGGACGCATTTCTTAGAAGGTATTTACATCATTAAGTGAAGCATGACTCTATGTATACATGCACATATATATATACACATATATATATACTTATGTGTCTAGAAGTTTGAAGTGGTGGTAAAGAGCATGAAATTTTGCATTCAGTGGACTTGGGCCCATGTCCAGGCACCACATAATTAAATACATAGAACTATGATGAGCTTTGTCACAATTTTTCTATTTTACTACTGTTAGCATTCTCCTCACCATCTCATAACTTCTACTTCACTCTACTAATCCTCAAGGAAGAAGATCTTGTTGCTTCCCTGAAAAAGCCACATCTGAGCAAGAGCTCCCCAGATTCAGATCCTTATGGAATGTGCAATCCATAGGGCATTTGGCCTAAATCCTTTATGATGATAGTGGTATATTTTCTCTGCCTATGGAAGGGAAGTCTGGCAAGAATACTTACTGTGTACGAATAGCCAAGACGACCTGCGGGATGCCATCCAGGGCCTTGTTGCCCGTGACAGGAAGCTCAGGCAGGCATGGTTGGCAATGAACTGCCATGTGGCCCATTCCCATGTTCACCATGAGGGTGGACAGCTGTTTTCTGCCCATATCCATTTACACCCCTGATTTATTATGGCATTTTGGGTTCTGAATATCTCAGTGTTCCACAGACCAGCTCTGTAACACTTGTATATGGTCTGATGTAACAGAGAGATCATGAACTACTCCTCCACCCAGCTCTACATCCAATCCTAAGGAGCTGGTCCTGGTATTTCCTCTTTCCCATAATTTAAAAAAAAAAGGAATATTTGAGTATCACTACTCATAGGCCTAGCAGGAAACAGTGGCACACTCAATAAGTTCAAAAAACCAATAGGGGATTGTGAAGCCCTCAGCAATTAATGACACAAATGGGGTACGGGAGCAGGGAAAGAAGAGAAGAGAAGAAAGTTCTTGGAACCTGGCAAGCGCTGGCACGGCGGAAGAGGCACTGCTGGGCAGGATTTGCAGCCACAGAAGAAGACAACTCCCGCCTAAACTGACCAGATGGAGAGGGGGCAGCGAGGAATAAATACTCTGACCTCTTTCTTCTCTTGTTCTCTGGATTTTTGCTGGAGCCACCCACTGGTTGATCGCTACCGGATCAGAGGGCAAAATAGCTAGGGTGATGCAGCAGAGGGCAGCATCCCAGGGCAGAGAGCGAGCAGAGAAGAATGCAGAGAGAATCGTGGGAAAGGGGGCAAACTAAACATGGTCAGGCCAGTTGTGTCTTTTCCTGCCCTGGTTTCCCTCCAGTCCCTTCCCTCTCTCCTCCCATTTTTACAAACTTCTAGAAAGCGTGCTACCTCCAATTGCTCACCTCCCATTGCAGGTGAACACGTGAATCTAGCATCTGCTTCCACTGCTGCTCCGAAGCTCCCTCCAGCAAAGTCACAGTGGCATTCTTTTTTTTTTTCCCATTAATTCCCTATATATTTATTGAGTGCCTTCCCTAGGCCAAGCAGTGTTTGAAGTATTGGAAAACAGCAGTGAATAGAACAATGAAAATTTACATCCTTTTGGGGCTTACGTTCTATTGCGGGGACACAGATAATGAACAAGTCAAAAAGTAAAATATTTGTATGATAGATATTGATAAGCTCTAAGGAGAAAACTGAAGCAGAGAGGGAGATAGGAAGTATTGGTGAGGCACTTGCAGTTTTGGATAGAGTGACCCGGGAAGTCCCCACTGAGAAGGTGACATTTGCATAAAGACCTGCAGAGGTATGGAAACAGGTCTGCAGATATCTGAGGAAGAGCTTTCCAAGCGTAGAGGAGAGAGAGACAGGTTGAACCTGAGGTCGGAGGGATAGCAGACACCAGATTTGTTGGGCCTTGGAGATCACTAATATCTGTGTCTGTTAAATTTGGTTTAGATGGGAAGCTATTGGAGGATTTTGAGCAGCTAAGTGATACGATCTGAATTTAACAGAATCACTTTGCTGGGTGGGACCATTTGTATGACTGTGAAGTCACACCTCTCCCCTTACAGAGCAATCCCAAAGGCCTACGATTCCTAGGTCTATGCTTGGGACTCTCATCCCCATACAGTTTTGTACATCCCTGATATGACCATTTTCTCTCCCTCCAATCCTCCCATTCCCCTTTGGAACTCATTCTGTCATCACCAAGATTCCCTACCTCCAAAATCCGTCCTCCAAATATCATCTTTACCTTCTTGTTCTAATGAACACTGGCCGGTCTCTGAGTACCACAGTGGTGTTCTTATTGCTAAATCCAATAGCTGCCCTTCGGTCTCACACTAACAACTTGCTTCCACATTGTGTGCTCTTCTCCTCTGCCCCTTCCTGGCTTTTTGTACTCACTGTGAAAGTCATATTAAAAGCAAACAAGCCAAACTAAAAGCACAATCCAAGACCAGAACTACTGTCCGTGATACCATTCTGTGTCAATTTCAGAATTTTATTTGCTCATCTCTCCTTCTACCACTTGCTGCATTTCCACCAGTTTCTTTCTCCTACAATCCTTCTTCCCTTTCCTTTCCTGCCTCATCCAGCTAAGGCCAGCAAAGTCAACAGCCCGATGTGTGTTTTTCCATATCTTTCTCCATGCAGGCATGCACAAAACTACACACACACGAGGGGTGATTTTAATGTGTTGGTTTTCTATGCAAAAAAAAAAAAATCACACAAAAAAATACAACACTACGGGTGTTTCTCTGCAACTGGCTTTTCTCCACTCCCAATATAAAGTGTAAATTCTTCTAGGTTGATGTATATGATTGGAACTTATTTTGTTTTATATAATTGCATGATATTCTACTGTCTGGCAGTTCAGATGATCTTCAGGATTAATGGAGCTGATCTGGCTGGCAAGGTAGCTGTCCCTTCCTCCTTTAGTTCAAGGCGAACTCTTCTTTGGTCAAAAGCAAAGAGTCTCTAAAAGAATCACCAGGTTCCTTCTTGAAATGCTCTCTTCCCATGGTTTCTGACATTTCTCCCCTCCAGTTTCATTCCTCAAGTGCTCTTCTCAGCCACTTATGCGAAATTTCTTTCTCTGTTTCTCTCCTTTCTTTGCATTTATGTATCAGTCAACTTTTTCTGTGATAATACTACATCACCAACAACCCTTGAATCTTAGTGGCTTACAATTTCAACATTTGTCTGAAAAGATTAGTTTTACATCTCTAGTGCATCTCTGATAGGTAGCTTTCCCTGGAGTCATCTTTTGTTTGTTTTTGTATGTTACTTTGCTTCATGCAAATTCTCCTTTATGTTTTAATTTGCCTGCAGCCTTTCTCAAAGTCCTTCTGTCCAAAAAAATATATATATATTTAAAGTTGTTTCTGGAAACCAGTGCAAGGTGCTGTGATGAGGAACAAATAGGAAGTTAACTTTACCTTTCTTCAATCATAAGGGCCTCAGGGCAAGGCGAGCCTCCTCTCTCATGCTCCCAGAGGACCCAGTAGACTTTTTCATCTTTGTAATCAATTTTCAGTCTTCAGAAAATAAAAACACTGTGTTTCTCTAACCTTGACTTTTATCGTATGAAAACTAATCTACTTCATATGTCAATTGGGCCTGAAAAAGAACCAAAAATTATTAGAGTGTCTAGAAACAATGCATAGCATACAGAAGTCAATTTATATACTCCTGGTGAGGCACATTTAAATTTAGAACTAATTATCATCCTCATCATAGATATCCAAGAGGAAGTGGGCAATTAACTCTTTGCCGTGATGTTGAGTATGGTGTGGGAACCTCCTTCCTGGAAAACTAGGGGTGCCCAAGTTTTAGAGGCAAAAGGAGGGTTTAGTAGATCTCTAGCTGTAGAGTGGGGAATTCCTACCTTAGATAATACCAAGAGCTAGAGTGGTAAAAAAAAAATACAGGAAAAGATAAGGAAAACCAAGGCCCTAGTACCAAGGAGAACACAGAAAATCACTAGGTCAATTGGGAGCTGGAACAGGGGATCAAGAAATTACAAAGCCAAGAATTGAGGACACTGAGGAAGGGAGAGTAGTGAGATGAGCAAAGGTCAGATCTTCCAGAAATGCCCTCAAATACCAGGGCATCTCACAGAGCAATAAAGGTCTTGGCCATTTCTAACTTTTGAATAGTTCAGTATTTTAAACATCATAATAAATTCCCAATTAGAAGTATAAAAATTGTGATGTAGTTTGATGTTCACTTTACAAAACTTAATGCTTTTAACAAAAGCTTGTAGTACAATATGTGTGCTATACATGAGACTATTATAAAATTTCTCATTCAAAAAAAAAACCCCAAAACTAACTTCTTAAGCACTACATAGTTTGTCCAGTTTGAGGAATCAAGTTTAAAGTTTAACACTGTCTTCTTTCAATCTTGTAAGGTTTCTCTGTAACTGAGTACATAATCTCATTTGTACCCAATGGTTGGAAACCTAAAGTTGGGGCCTTTAACGTATGTGACGGCTGGCCCAAGGCTCCTTGCCTTGTCACCTCTGTCCATCCCAGGATAGATCTTATGAATCCCAGCTGGTAACTCATCTTTATTAGCATGATGAGTTTGGCTGACCTCAGGGTTAGGATCAACGCTATGAATTTATAGAGCCCTGAAAAAACTGATTTAACATTTTTGATAGGTAAATTGCTTGGAAACATGTTTTATTTATGTTTTGTTTATTGGCCTCTTTCACTCTTTTACATGCAAATTCATCTTTACGGATTTGTGGACTTGTGGTTTTCGTGACCACAGCAAATCTAAAAGGGAAACTTTGGCAAGAACCTCTTTAATTTGATGGTTATAGACAGATAATCTGAATAAATTGTGTTAAAATGTTCTAATTATTCAATGTGGCAGTCTAATCAATTTCACAAGGAGGTTGCCAATGTTCTCCATCGTTTTCTGTTTGGAAGTCACAACCAGAATTGTTTTTAAGAACTAATAGCAGAGAACATTAGGGACACAGCAATGTTAGCAAAATGGATAATAACGTACTATTTGCAGAACTTCTCCATTTAAACAGTTGCATTCATATTAGTAGTCCACTTTTTTGTAAGGACAACTTAAGAAACTGGACATTGAAGAAAAGAAGTTTGCAGTAGACTAGAGGAAAAATAATCCTCCAATATGCAATCCATCACTTGGAAAACCCATAATATATAATCTAGCACCTTACATTACTTTAAAAGTGTATGTATTTAAAATGTTTCTTCTAAATTAGTTTCAACCATATACCTTTAAAGACAACTTTTGAAGTCAAGTTTTAAATTCCTAGAATAGCTACATGTAATTCAAATTTGATGGTTCAAGAAGGTATTCTTTATCGTCACAGCTGATATGGATCCTCCTCACGCCCTTAACTTACCTGTACCATTTTAGGGTACTTATCCCCTTTTATCATAAATTTTTTTGTTTGCTTTGCATCATATCTACCAGAATTTAATCTTCATAAGGACAAATATCAGAAGGGGCTCTTATACTTGCAAGTGACAGAAACCCAATTTCACTGATTTAATCAAGCAAGGAATACATTGACTCACAACTGGAATGCCAGGGTTAGATCTCGAAAGTTTGAGGTAGGGCTAGATCCAGAAGCTCAGATCAGAACAATATTAACTTGTTGCTCTCCATCTCAGATCTGCTTTCATCATGATTAACTTAATTCCCAGGTAGCCTTTCTCCATGTATGGGAAGAAAGCCATTTCTTACTCCAGGTTTACATTCCACCAGCTTATCAACCAAAGAGATATTGCTTTTATCTCAATTATGTTAATAGACATCTCAAGTAGGACTCCCATTAGCTCAGCTTGGGTCATAGTCTCATCCATGAACCAGTAACTGTGGCTGAGGAATGTGGTGCTCTGAATGGCTCTACTGGAAACACAGAGTAAGACTGGAACAAAAGCATTTTCAAAGGGGAAACGTGTTCTTTTCCCAGGAGAAAGAGGGATGAATTTGGGGCAAGCAAAGACAACATATCACTTACAGAGCAGGACTATGCCTGATTATCATCCTGCCTCTTACTGTGCCCTCACCTCTTCCCTACAGCATCTGCCCATTACAATACACATATTAAACTAGAGTAAATATCAAATAAATGAATACCAGAATAAAATGTCAGAGTATACTAGGAATGCATTGGCTCTGAAGTCAGAGAGAACTGGTTTCAAATTTTGGCTCTGCCACATGCTAGCTGAGAGACCTTGGGGAAAATTACTGTTTGGGCTTCCATTTCCTCTTATGTGTACTGAGGATAATAATACAGGGATTTTTAAGAGGAGTAGATGAGAAAATATATGTAAATTGCATAGTCTAGTTCTTTTTGTTTAAATAAAAGATTAGGCATACACTTTCCACTAAAATATTATTCAATTAGTATTAGAATTATCACTTAAATTTAATTTTTTTTAGTTTAATATTTTACTATTAAAACCTAATGATTATTCATGGGATTAAATAATACAGTTTTAATATCCATTGATTTGGGTTCAAATATCTAAAATAATTTTTAATTCAACGTCTGTGTTTTTGTAAAATTAAATTGAAAGGTATCATTTAATGAAATTCCATACTCGATCTATTTTCTTATAAAAATATGTGCCCCTTTGATATTAGGAATGGATTGATAATTTTGTCACTTGATATAATAAGTATATAAATGAAGGAGAAAAACAATTATATTTTATGCCTTGAGACAAATAATATTTTACTTTTCCCATTTCTCTCTACCCCTGACTCAAGAGAACTTAGAGGTAATATTGTGGTAGAGTTATCATTTGTATAGATAATATCAAACAGGAATAAATATTAAATCTGCTGCTTTCCTTCCCTTCTCCTGTATATCTCCTCATATTTCCCCGGAGATGTCCACTGTGATATGTTTTGCTATTACAACAACCCCAGAAAGGTAAAAGGGATCCGGATGCTGACCTAAGGAAGCTACCTATTGACAACATTTTTGCTGTTATTTGGGGGGATAAAATAGGATTATAAACAAATATAATTCTTCAATAGTTGACTTGATATTAAATTTCACCATGCATAGCGTTTATTTTTATACACTGACAAAAATGAGATTACAGAACGCCACTCAGTTTGTGGGCTGTTGAAAAAAATAAGCCCTGCAAGAGTACTTTGGTGACTTCCCCCATCAGAAATACTTCAGGTAGGTGTTAAATAAACAAAAACTGTTGCAGAAGTATGTCTGGACATGACCAAATCCTATCTCTATGCAGGTTTTGGAAGAACCAACAATAGAAGGAAAAGAAAAGGCCCAGGGTATTTTGGAAAAGGCTAAAATCTCTGCTTCCTGTAAGAAGCAACACCTGCCAAGCGAGACATCCAAACAGGAAGCGACTAGACAAGTCACTGTCGTGACCGCTTTGCTGTCATCACACACAGAGGTGGCCCAGGAGGTGTCACAAGGAAAAGCCCCCTGAAAGTGTAATCAGTCCAATCTTAAGTAATCTTCTTCCCAAACATTGTCTAGCTTTGTCTACTTCGGTACTTGTTAGACGTTTCTACTAACAAGCTCCTAAGGATGGAAAACAAACTGCTATCCCCAAGCATGTGGAGATTAATCCAAAGTGATGACATATCCTTTAAGCTTTATGTTTTATCCTAAAAAGTAACTTACATGTACACCTTAAATATATATGTTTTTATCAAATGTATCTTAATAAAGCTGGAAAAAAGTAATTTACATATTGGCTTTTATACAATAGAATAAATGTGCTTTCCTTAATGTAAAATATAATGTAAAAATATTTAAGTTTATTCCCACTTAACTGCCTTTTCCACCAAATCTTTAAGTAAAAATTCATGCTGTGGCTAGATTTGTGTGACTATCACTTTAATATGTATTTCACAGCGCTGTTCTACCTATAAGCACCAAGAGAAGTGAAATTGTGATTCATTTCTTCATTGCTGAATCCCCAGGGTCTAGGCGGTACCTGGCACAGAGTAAATACTTGATAAATGTTTGTTGAGTGAATGAAAGAATTAAGTAATTAATATGCCACGTTTGTCCTTTGGCTTCCCATTTTCTCAGCACACAACCCCCAGAGGATGTGTACTTGCATTTGCAAAGCACTGCTCCATAGGCTGCAAATTGAAGCCAAGATTCGAAATTCACAGAGACAAATTAACGGAACAATTTTCTCTTCACTTCTGTGGTTTTATTAGCTGAATTATGGGTGCGGCTTATTTCATGGATCAGATGACCGCGTCTTCTAGGTCTGTAGACTCAGTACTCAGCAATTATCCAGTTAATATGATTAATGGAGACAGTGAAAAGAGCATCAGCCTGGTCACGGGGGCCTCATGTTTCCGAGACTCGAAACCACACCAAATCTGTGGGAGAAAGGTTCCTTTGACGGAATTAAGCCCCGGAGGATACCTTGTTCCTCTCCATTACCTCCACATGTCTTCTACCCTCTCCTTCCCCTTCCTGCTCCTGGGGCTGATCAATACTTTTGCAGATCTTCATTTCTGGTCATATGGCGTATATGTTGTCAGTCTGAATTACTTCTAATTTCTCAAGCATTAGAAAGCTGAAGCTAATACTGCTGTTAAAACATGATGACAAAGTACTGACTAAACAGTGAGCATGATGACCCGTGGTCAGAGTGGGAGTAAAAGAACTGCTGATTTAGAACATCCTTTTACCTCAGAAATGCTCACTTTTAAAGGAAAAGTTGCCTTCAAGAAATTCAACACAAAAAAATTAAATTAAATTAAAAAACAGCTAAGAGAGTTTTGGCTTCCTTTTGTCGAGCACATCTTAGGTGCTAAGTGATTGATAACATTAACCTATTTACCCCTCACACCAAGCTGGGGAGGAGAGGCCTGTATCTTCTGCACTGAAGACAGAACAGGGAGGCTTGGAATTTAGCCTCTTACACAACATCCCAAGTGAACCCGTGACAGGTAAACTCTTGGCAGAACGAGGGTCCCAATGCATATCTGCCAGGCTCCAAAGCCTGAATTCTTTTTTTTTTTTTAGCTGAGGAAGATTGTCCCTGAGCTAACATCTGTACCCATCTTCCTCTATTTTGTATATGGGATGCTACCACAGCATGGCTTGATAAGTGGTGTATAGGTCTGCGCCTGGGATCCGAAACTGCGAACCCCGGGCTGCCGAAGCAGAGCATGTGAACTTAACCGCTACACCACAGGGAAGGCACCCACAGCCTGAACTCTTAATCACTGTGCTGTATTCATTGTGGCTCTGTGCAGCAAGCCAAAGAAGGCAAGATGGAGGAGAAGACTGGGCTCAGAACCATCTCATGAATGTGAGCCTTTAAGTCTGACACAAAGAGAAGAGGCATATTCTGGTAAACGTGGCCATGTGAAAATGGCAATGAATCATGCTGGAAACCAGATGCAATAGTCTGACTAGAACAAACTGAAGTGCTGCCACCTTACACTTCTTAGTTGAATTTTAATATCTCCTAACACCACAGCTAGTCTCCCACTGTACTAGAATAGCTTGTTATTGAAATAATATGATTTGAAGGTTTCAGTTAGAAGCCTTCATTCTAAATACCCCATTAACACCACTGGTCTGTCAATTTGGGTGACTTTCACCAGTGGGTTGAGACTTATTTTCATTTTAAATCTCTCCTTACAATACAAAAGTTTCCCACGAGGGGCAACACATAATTCTTTAATTACCATGTTCCTCTTTTAAACCAATCCTTTGGGGTGATGTCTATATGCCAAGGTGCCAAGAGTCCTACTTTATCATACAACAACCTCAAATGGGTTTTTATCATCTCCATTTGCAGAAAGGTAAAGAGATTTCCCCAAGGACACACAGATGGGTTGTGATAGAGCTTCTGTGCTAACCCAGGTCCTCGGCTTTTTCCATTTTGAACTCTCATGCCATATAAGGGAATTTAGAAGTGAGTGCCCCAAATAGAGCCTAGAAAGTGGGACACTGAATGGCAAGTTTTGATAAGACTTATCAGTAGAAGGCTGGAACCTGACGAGGATATGTATGAAGGCAATAGTCACAGGGACTGCATGAAGATCCCACAGGCAAAAGTCAAATGAGAGATCAACTCTAATTTTATCTCAGATTTACCCACGAAAGTTCAACTATAGGATTTGGTGACAGTGGGGGTGGTAATTATACTATATGGAATGAAGTGTTTTTCTGGCAAAGATATCTTCCATTTTGAGCAATTTGATTTCAAGAAATTAATGTTCCATTCAGGAAGAGCTGCCTGGAAGACCTCCTCTAAGAAAAATGAGAGAAGGGAGGATTGCATAAAATAATTATGTAAAAAAATTATATTATGTGCATATGTAATGCAAAGAGCTAGATAATTGCAGGGTAGATGAGGGTGAGGTGTGCCATTATCTGCAGATGAAGGTGTGTGTGACACCTTCAAACAGAGAGTGGTTGAGAGCCGTGGGGGAGCTGGAGAGACTGTGCACCTCAAACATAGACATTGGGGAAGAGAGATGAGGAGGATCCACAGGAGACAGCTAGAGAGGCCAGTCACCTCAGGATAAATACAAGGATGGAGTTGGGCCATCAAAGTGAAGGGGTAAAAGTTTCAACAGAGGTTGTGGATACGTTGAGACTGGAAAGTTGATCAGATGTCCAGATTGAGAACTAATCACAAACAGGAATAATTTTAGCTAAAAAAATAAAAGAGGAAATACCTTTCAAGTTATATATGGTCGAGAACTCTATTTCAGCAGCTGTTTCCTTTGCATGTGGAAATGCTCTGACTTCAAATGAAAATTGATGTTTTCTTGATCATGTAACTTTGCCAAGCCATCCATAGAGGATAGAGCAATTATGTTTTTCCCAAACATGATTCAGAGGCATTTTCCCTGCGTGGTGGATGCCCGCTGAACTTGGTCACTCTCCCTTTTTACTCACTGCTACCTTCTCCTGGCTTTTTAAAAACACAGACTTGAACATCTTCCATTCTCTTCATGTCTCCAAAGGCCCAATTTTATTTCTTAGCAGCCGCTCTGTTTCTCACAAGGTGAAGTTCCCTTTCGAAGCTGAACTTCAGGCTGCACTTTGACTGTTATTATTGCAACTCTCAGCTCCAGGTCAGCATTGAAGGCAGCCTAACCACAGAACTGCTTCCTCAGCCTGCACTTCAGGAGGAAAAAGTAGGCTGTAGCAGCAGGAAGTTGCTGTGGCTCGTGTGTCACTGCTCACATGATGCCTCCTAGTACCTTTTCTGTTCATGGGATCAATGTCCACAGTTTTCTTCAACTCTTTCCTTTCTGGGCTCTTCTAAGGTCAAGCTGCAGAGACAGGCAAAGGCATAAATAGAGGCAACAAGAAAGGATATGACAGTCAGTCTTTATTTTATTCTCTTTCTCTTCTTGATAATTTCCCTCCTTCTCTTCATTCCTCCTCTAAAATTTGCCCTGAAATTGAACTTGAGGGATGGTAAGAGAGTTAATGATTTATTATTCTCTGGCAAAAGGACATTTTTCCTTTCATATGTGTGTCTTTAGAAGTCCTATTTTAATGTCCACGACATCCTGCAGATAGATTGAGAAAGAGAATATCTCAAAAGCCCCGTGAGACAATTTCATGAGTGTGATCAAAGGAATTCAAAGGCAAATTGGGATCCATAGAAAGGAATAGGGGAGGTGACACAGACCAAAGCCTGTTCTACCCAACCAAGTAGAGAACAGAGTCTTTGAGGATCTGAGACAGATGGGATAAAGAGACTAAGAAATAAAGAGATCAACTCATGATTGAGCTAGAAAAACCAACATCTGGAAAAGAGGCTATTCAGTGGCAATTTAGGGATTTCTGAGTAAGACTGAGACTTGACAACAAGTATCTAGACCTCTCCCATCTCTCCCTGAAATGCCTGAAGGCACAGTAAGAAGTGGGGAAACCACTTTTAGAGCTGGGGACTTTAGAAGGAGGCCACTAGCAGATAAGAAATTTTGAGTTTTTCCCAGGAAAATTCTAGAAAGAACTAGATTGAAAGAACGGAGGCACAGCAGGCAAACTCCACCTACACTTTTCCGCCAACTCTAAGCAATATCTTCAGGATGAAAGCATAGAGGACCATGGCAAAACCCTATGAACATTACCTAACTTGGACAGAAAGGGCTGCAGCCAAAATCAGGTCATGTTCTGTGAATTTCTTTTGAAATTATGACTGAAGAAGGTAGAAGGGAGCATCAACATCAGGGTTACACCTGGTGCCCACAGCTGTAACAGGAGAAAGTCAGATTCCGTTTGGGGCTCCGCTTTTTCACCTCTCTTTGTACCCTGAGCATGTGCCATGGAACATTGCAGCTCCCCTCCCCTGCCTGTTCACTTCATGGGCAGAATAAATCACTCTGCTTCCTGACGTGGAGTGTGGTCATGTGACTATGTTTGGCCACCAGAACAGGCAGAAGCACTCATGCGCAATTCTGGGGTTAGACCTTAAGAGATCTCGTGTAATTCCTTTTGCTTCTCACATCTCTGGCTTCATCGGGCACAGAAAACACACAGAACAACCTACTGGTCCTGGCAGGTGGCACAGAGCCAACGCTCCTGAGCTGGACTCCAGCCTGGATGAGCCAACACACAGATTCAAAGCTAAATAAATGCTTTTTGTTTATGCTGCTGAGATTTGGTGGTTGTGTGTTACACAACAATAGGTGACTAGTACAATGTACAAGGGCTTATCCATAAACCAGCAAGAAACAGAACCAGAGACTTCAGTGGCCTAGACTTCTTATGTGATCATACAAAATAGATGACTGAAGATTTGGGGAACAGGAAGTCCCAGCAGGTAGATTCATCAAAACCAGAGATAGCAGACCCAGAGATGAAGAAGGGAGTTCAGAATGGTTTTCCTTCATTTGCCCTGGATGGGTGGAGGGCTGACCTACCCTTTATGTAAATAAATGTCAAAGGTATTTATATATGTCTTTTTTCCGGACTCATTTACTTGACATTACTTCAACAAATATGTTTTAATGCACCAACTAGGCATCAGGTAGTGGTGAGTTCTTTGGAGAAAATGCTGAGCATCAAGCAGACATGGTGCTGGCCTTCAAGGAAGTTGATGCCAGGCCAGTCCTGGTGGCCTAGTGGTTAAGTTCAGCATGCTCCAAGTTGGCAGCCCACGTTCAGTTCCCGGGCACAGACTTACACCCTTGTCTGTCAGTGGCCATGCTGTGGTGGCAGCTCACATACAAAAAAATGAGGAAGATTGGCAGCGGATGGTAGCTCAGGGCGAATCTTCCTCAACAACAACAAAAAAGTTGATGCCCATTAACTCAGAAAGCATGTACTATGTGTGTTGTTTTCTTGCCAGTCACCGTGAACAGAGGACAATGGAATAGATTTCATACAGTTAGGATGGCAAATAATATCACACAAGAATTGTCCAAAGAAACAAAACGTGCTTTTGTGAAGGCAATAGAGTTCTCAGTTGAGCAAAAATCAAAAAGTTATAGTACTTATTTTTATATCCTTAGCAAAAAAAAAAAAAAAATTACTATAATATGTACTGTAGCCAACTAAGAATAAGGAATGCATGAAAAATTGAAGATTAGCATTAAGACCATTTAAGTACAGAGGACTACCTAAATAATTTAATTACTAAATATATAAAAATGAAAACTGAAATTTTAATTTATTTCTAAAAATATAAAAATGAGAAATCGGAAGCATGCCCAGAAATGATTTTTTTTTTAAATTATAAAATCTGATATAAATAACTCTATACCTGGGTTTGGCGAACTATGGCCTGTGGTGCAAACACTGCCCAGCACCTGTTTTTGTAAATAAAGTTTTATTGGAATGCAGCCATGTCTATATCTATTGCTGCTTTTACATTATGACTACTGAGTTGAGTAGTTATGACAGAGACCACACGGCCTGCAAAGCAAAAAATATCTGGCTTGTTACACAAAAAATTTCAGACCCTTACTTTATATTAATAAATTGGAAACTCTTAGTTAAACAGATAATATTCTCAGAAAATATAAATTTCCAAAATTTATCCAAGGAGAAAAATATAGTAAAGAATAAAATGGAAAGCAATGAAAGGTAAAACAAGTTATTAAATGAATACATCTCTAGAGGGATTTGTGACTAATTACTCAAATTTCCAATGCTATACAATCTGCTCTAAAGTAGAGCAAAAGAATAAAATATTTTTAGTTGATTTAATAAAGCATAACTTTGAAATCAAAATTTAACAAAGCTTTATATGAGAAGATACAAGATATCAATCTCATGTGTTAATATTGACACAAAAATGAAATATTAGCCAATTCAGCCCACTACTATACCAGAAACATTTTATACCATGCAGTAAGATTGATTTCAAGACTGTTAAGGAGCCTCTATGTTATATCTTTTAACTTAATTAATTGATTTATTGATTGATATGCCTAAAAAGACACATTAAGATGGGGGGAAACCACTTTTATGGCTAGAGACTTCAAAGTAAGAGATTGTGGGTGAGAAATTGTGAGGAATTTCTACCAGGAAAATTCTAGAAAGAACTAGAATTAAAGAAGGGATGTCCACTAACTAGGCAAGCTAGAGCTACTCTTTTTACCACTACAGCAATCCTTAGGAAGAAAGTATAGCAGGTGGGGTGGAAGGGAGGGAGGTACGAGGGGGAAAAACATATAATTAAATCTACTGATGAATATTTGGTAAAATTTAATATCATCATTTTTAAAATAAGAATAATCAGAGACTTTCTTAACCAGACAAACAAACAACATCAGACTCAATATTGAAACATTTGGGTATTATCACTAAAATTAGAAGCAAACAAAGGGACCACTATTTTATAGAATTGTTCTTGAAATCAATCTTACTTCATACTATAAAATGTTTCTGGAAGTTCCAGCCAAAGCAATAAGACAGGGTACAAAAGTGAGACTTCCTGATACATGGGCTACTGCTACTGCTGTGAGTAATAAGCGGTTTCATCTCTGACCCACGAGTCGCGTGTCTTCTAATAGCATCCATGAAATTCTGACAGGCTAACTTGTTAGTTTGCAAGTAAGGTAAAATCTTGACATACTTGGGAAAATTTGTTAATTTCCATCAGGCAGTTTCTCCATTTTATAAAATAAGGAAAAGAACACATACAATAACTCATGGGATTTTGAGGGATTATGTAAGAAAACGTGGGTGACACATGGTAAGCACACAACATATTTATTTCATTCCCCCATTTCAATATTTTTTATTAAATAAATTAAAGTGTGCAGGTGCCTTTTGTTTCAACCACAGAGGATAGTGCTTCATGTTCTCTGTCTCTCTTCCTTGATCGTGACCCTTTTAATCCTTTCATGGTAACCTTCAGATGCTCTGAGTTTAGTCTCAAAGTCTAACAAGATAACTAGTTGCCTTGTCTTTACCAATCAGCTTTATCAAGTAGACAAAGGCATTACAGAGTTATCAGTGTCCCTGAGATTTGCTGGATTTGTGAAGTAAAAATATCAATAATAATAATAATTAATTGAATATGATACTCTCTAGGATGCAATCTTACTATTTTTTTAATAGACTTTATTTTCAGAGCAGTTTTATGTTCACAGCAAAATTGAGCAGAAGATACAGAGATTTCCCATATGCCCCCTGCCCTTACACATGTACAGCCTTCTCCAATATCAACATCCTGCATCCTGCGTCAGAGTGGTACATGTTACAATTGATGAATCTACATTGACACGTCATTATCACCTAGAGCCCATAGTTTACATTAGAATTCACTCTTAGTGTTGTACATTCAATTGGTTTGGATCATGTGTAAAGTACAAATGTATAATGACATATGTCCACCATTACAGTATCATACAGAGCAGTTTCACTGTCCTAAAACTCCTCTATGCTCTCCCTCCCTACTAACCCCTGGGAACCACTAATATTTTTACTGTCTCCATAGTTTTGCCTTTTCCAGGATGTCACAGAGTTGGAATCATACGATATGTGTCCTTTTCAGATTGGCTTCTTTCACTTAGTAATATACATTGAGGTTTCCTCCATGTCATTTCATGGCTTGATAGCTCATTTCTCTTTAGTGCTAAATAATATTCCGTTGTCTGGATGTATCACAGTTTATCCATTCACCTACTGAAGGACATCTTGGTTGCTTCCAAATTTTGGCAATTATGAATAAAGTTGCTATAAACATCAGTGTGAAGGTGTTCATGCGGACATAAATTTTAAGTTTCTTTGGGTGTATACCAAGGAGCACAATTGCTGGATCATGTGATAAGAGTATGTTTAGTTTTGCCAAACTGGGAGCCGGTCCCGTGGTGTAGCAGTTAAGTGCACAGGCTCCACTGCTGGCGGCCCAGGTTTGGATCCGGGGTGCGGACTGATGCACCACTTCTCAGGCCATGCTGTGGCAGCGTCCTGCATAAAGTGGAGGAAGATTGGCATGGATGTTAGCTCAGGGCCCGTCTTCCTCAGCAAAAAATGAGGAGGATTGGCATGGATGTTAGTTCAGGGCTGATCTTCCTCACAACAACAACAACAAAAAAGAAATTGCCAAACTGTCTTCCAAAGTGACTCTACTATTTTGCATTCCCACCAGCACTGAATGAGAATTCCTGTTGATCCACATCCTCACCAGCATTTGTTGTTGTCAGTGCTCCGGATTTTGGCTGTTCTAATAGGTGTGTAGTGGTGTAGCTCATTGTTATTTTAATTTGCATTTTCCTGATGACATGTGATGTGGAGCATCTTTTCATATGCTTATTTATCATCTCTTTATCTTTTTTGGTGATAATGTCTGTCAAGGTCTTTTCCCATTTTTTAATCATGTTGTTTGTTTTCTTACTGTTGAGACTTCTTTTTTAACTCAGATATGTCCTTTGCAAATACTATCTCCCAGTCTTTGCCTTGACTTTTTATTCTTTTGACAGTGTCTTTCCCAGAACAGAAGTTTTTAATTTTAATGAAGTCCAGCTTATCAATTCTTTTTTCATGGATCATGCCTTTGGTGTCACATCCAAAAAGTCTTCATCAAACCCAAGGTCATTTAGATTTTCTCCTATGTTATCTTCTAGGAGTTTTATAGTTTTGTGTTTTACATCTAGGTCTGTGATTCATTTTGAATTAATTTTTGTGACAAGTGCACGGTCTGTGTCTAGATTAATTTTTTTGTGTGTGGATGTCCAGTTGTTCCCAGTGTCACTATTATTTTTTAAAAAATGAAATTTAACGGAAAATAAGTGGAATATAAATAACACATACCCATGTAAATACCATCCAGACTTTTACATATGTTAACATGATGCCCTAAAGGGCATTCTCTCTCTCTCTCTCTCTCACTCTGTCTCTCAATAAGCATTACACATACCCTAACATTTCCATTCTTTTATAACTTTCTCTTCATCTCTCTCTCTCCAGAAACAAGACCATCTTTGCTTTTGCACTTAACATCCCCAAGTACTTAACATTTTTTTAACTTTTACTACATATGTATATATCCACAAACAATATCCAATTTTGCTTTGTGTGTTTGCAAAATTTACATAATAGTATCCCTGTAAACTATCTTTTTGTAGTTTACCTTCTGTTGCACAACATTATGCTTTTGAGAGTTACCCAGGTTGATACATGTAGCTCTGGTTCATTCATTTTATCTACAGAAAAGTATTCTACGAGCACACTACAATCTATTTCTCTACCTTCCAATCAAGGGACAGTTAGGTTGTTTCCACAAATACTAGTGCCATTTTCCAAATGGAGAAAATTGGGCTCAGATACAGCATGGACATAGAATAGTAGTAAGAAAATTTCTATTTTGCACTTTATGCTCAAAGAATGATACAATCATTTGGATTGACAACAGTGGTTAACTATGTCTTTGAGATTCTTCCATAACAAACTAAATTTGCCTCCTAGTTATTATCTTCCTTGGAAGTTAATAGAAGGTCAATTACACTATAACAGTGTAATTGATGGAGATTGGCAGTGTTCAAACATTTTTTCCTTTTTTTTTGTATGCTAAATTATTTACTTTGTGAGCTTCAAAATCCCACTGAAGCCAGTTTTCTTCCATTCCCCCCTGTGTCCTTGTACATATAGGAAAAGAGAGACAATTTCTTCTAGCCCCAATATGAGGTATTGAGTGATGATAGGCAAATGATGGAGTTTTCTGAGTATTTCTCTTACCGTGGATATTATCAATTAATTTAAAGCACAGTTCTCCTCTGGGGGGGACAATTTTGACCCCCCCCCCAAGAACATTTGGCAAAGTCTGGAGACATTTTTGATCGTCTTGGCTGGCTTGGGGAGGATGCTACTGGCATCCAGGGCATAGAAGCCGGGGATTCTGGTAAACATCCTACAAGGTGTAGGACAGCCCCACAACAGAGAATCATCTTGCCCCAAATGTCAATAATGCTGAAGTTGAGAAATTCTGATTCAAAGAAGCAGAAACCAAAATTGCACACTTTGACTGCTGTCTTTATTCCAAGAGAACCGCTGGACCGAGGCCTGACTTGACACTATATTTGGTGGAAGAAATAGATTGTTACAAAGCAGATGGAATGTTCTTTCTGTCACCTTCCTACCCCTGCCCAGTTACTCTTCACAGACAGTTTTAATTCCTCTCTCACCTCCTCGTTATGTAACTTCCAAGCTTCCTTTGAAAGCTTTTCCAGCCCCAAGTCTATGTATTCTTTGGAGATGGGGTACAGTTAGCTTTCTTCAGATGCACAAGGCAGCACACTTTACTTTTCCAAATTTATTTTTTCCCCTGAGGTTGTTCTTTTCAGCCATCAAACTAACCTCCAAGCAGCTGCAACAACTGGATGTTTCTATAGGAGGTGAACAGGAAGAATTCAGGGTGCCCTGCCCAGAGTCAGCCAGTCTGTTCAAATTGGGCTTAGTTTGATTGAATCCAACTTCCTGAGAAGGTGACACTGGAGCTGGCTGCGTTAATCATAATCCTAGACCTGTGTCCAGAAATGCCTGGTGGTGAGAATTAGGAGCAGGTCATCATGACAAGGCAAGAAGATCATTGGCCTGTGCTGGGTTCTCCCACTAACTAGCTGTGTGACTTTGGGCAAGTCACTCTCAGTGTAAGGTGAATCACAAAATAGACAGCATGTTCTTAAAGGCACCCAAAAAGAGAGAAAGAAGAAGGTCACCTTTGATGGACTTCACAATCTGACATCCTAGAAACAAGTAGTTTTGATTTCACTATTCATATAATTTTTATTTTAATTTTAAATTGCACAATATTTTCAGTGTTTAGGATTTCTAAAGGTCTTAATCTAGTCTCGGCTATGAGGGATGCCAGATTTCCAGACTCCAGAGTTCTATTTCCAACTATTTCAGTTTTCATATTAATTCTAAAGACTGGAGAATTTTGACCCATGCCTTCATAAAAAAATAATAATAATTTTCTATACCTATTCAATACAAGCACTGTGCTAGATCCTAGAATTTACAGAAATGAATAATGCCACACATCTAGTGATAAGGATAGATAGGTGAGTACCCGGGAATAAGATAATGTGAGAGAGGCACACGGTGTCACAGACATACAGAGAGGGAGCTAATATAACCCATCGAGTGGAGGAGCCTCTGGAAGAGATGGCACCTGATTTCTCGAAAATATAAGCTACATCCAAGTCTAATGGGATTCCGTACTTGCTTGTTTGCCTTACTCCTTTTGGTGAATATTTGTGGAGCATCTACCATGTGACAGGCAGTGAGAGAAGTTTCAGAAATCCAGAGAACAAGTAGACATAGTCCCCACCTTCACAAAATTTACCGTCTGCAAGGCCCTATTGAGCTTACAATTCAAGGCTCTCAGAGTTGTGAAAGCCCAGCGTGTATATGTATTCCACATAAGTTTTTTTTTTTTAATTTTATTTATTTATTTATTTTTCCCCCAAAGCCCCAGTAAATAGTTGTATGTCATAGCTGCACATCCTTCTAGTTGCTGTATGCGGGACACGGCCTCAGCATGGCCAGAGAAGCGGTGCGTCAGTGCGCGCCTGGGATCCGAACCCTGGGCCGCCAGTAGGGGAGCGTGCGCACTTAACCGCTAAGCCACGGGCCGGCCCCCACATAAGCTTTTTCCACATAGGCTTATGTGTATATATATTTCCACATGAGCAATCACCAGGATGGGAACCCAAGGCCACTGGTTTACCTCTGAACATTTTTCCATCCCATCATATCGAATTCCAGAGCAACATGGATCCTTGAAAAGACGTCTGTCTCAAGAACTCCAACTGTCCTCTGAGGATGGCTGGACTTGTTGATTACACAGTGTCTTCCTGTGGGGCCTCCTATCCTGCCACTCTCTTATGTGACCATAAACTCCCAGAAAATTCATTTTTCTGGGCTCTACAAGGGTGTATTCTCCTGTGGGCTACTCCTACAATGCATGTGCTTCCTCAGCTACTGTGATAATTCATCGGGTTATGTGGGTCTAATGAATTTTGGTCTTTAGTCTTCAGAATTTTCAAATTATCAGACTATTCATTCCAGCAATTGTTTTCAACATTATTTTTTTCCTTAGTAATGTCCTTCAGTTTCATAACACTTATTTTTTTCAATTGGGTTTCAGGCCATCTTTTCCAGGACCATTCCCTCAATAACTTCCAGTTACTAATATTAAAATCATTTTCCCTTAACTCACGTTTCTGGGAAAATGCTAGGAAGAAGTATTTAATTCCAAATAGAGTGTTGGCGCGAGAATCAAGGAAGACTCTTCAATCATAAGAAATTATTCACTGCCTACCACATGATGTGTCCAGCACAATGTTGATGCCAAGATTACAGAGGTGCTGGGGACACAGAGTGAAGAAGCCACTGTCCTCATGTCAGGAGGCTCACACTTGCTGGGAGCAAAGACCCTAGACAAGCAAACCAGTGGATACATCAGATTATTTCAATGAAGAGTTTTCTAAATAAAATAATAAGAGGTACAATACAATAGAGAGTAATTGATGGACACATAGGACTACCTTATAGAGGGGGCAAGGGAAGACCTCTCTGGAGGGACCACTGTAAGACAGATTTGAATGGTGGGATAGGATTGTGATGCCCTCATTTTGGGGAAGATTGTTCCAGGCAGAAGGAATGACAACAACCAAAGCCCTGATGGCAGCAAATCCTCAGATATTAGAGAAGCAGAAAGAAGAGCTGTGAAGCAAGGATGAATTGAATGTGAGGAGAGTCTCCGGAGTGAGTTCTGAGGGGTAAGCAGGGGCATAATGATATAAACCCTATTAGATCGTGGCGGGGTTTCTTTTTCTTTTTTACTTTTTCTTTTTCAGGTTGGACAATCTTTTTTTTTTAACCCTTTTCCAAATGACCTATTTTCTATCCCTTTAACCATTTTTATTTTTCTTCTCTCTTCATCATTTGGAGGACAAAACAGAATACCTAAACTTTAACAAGGGTCTGATAACCATAAAATATATTGAAAGGATAGATTCTCAGCCCTTATCCATCAGAATTCCATTAAAACAGCCTGAAATTTTTTAGCTTTTTTCCAGTTTTATTGAGATATAGTTGACATACAGCACTGCGTAAGTTTAAGGTATACAGCATAATGATTTGACTTCCATGTGTTGAGAAATGATTACCACAATAATTTAGTTAAGATCCGTCATCTCATATAGATACAAAAAAAAAAAGAAAAAGAAAACAACGTTTTTTTTTCCCTTGTGATGAGGACTCTCAGGATGAACTCTGGTAACAATTTTCTAATATACTATATGGCAGCGTTAACTAGTATAGTCACCATCATATTGTACATTACATCCCTAGTACTTAGTTATCCTATAACTGGAAGTTTGTACCTTTTGGCCACCTTCCTCCAATTCCTCCTTCCCTCACCCCTTGCCTCTGGTAACCACAAATCTGATCTCTTTTCTCTATGAGTTTGGTTTTTCATTTTACGCAGAGGAATGATGTGATCTGACTTTGGTTTCTTTTTGTTATTTTATGCTTCTGACTGCTGAGTGCTGAAGATAGAATGGACTGTCAAAAGGCCGGGCAGAAAGCAGTCATTACTGGGGACATGGGGGTTGCTTCAACAAGGGAGATGGCAGTAGAACCGCAGAGAAATGGGTGGATACGGGCGATATTTTGGAAGCAGAGATGATGGCACTAACAATTCAGGGAGGAGGATGGAGGAGCAAAACAGAACCAAGATTGATTCCAAGGTTTCTTACTTGATCAACTAAGTCAGTATTAACTGAGAAGAGGGAATGCTAAAAAAGAAAAGAGTTTTGGTTCAGTCTTGAACATGCTAAACTTGAGAAAGATGCCTAATAAGTGTCTTCATAGAGATGCTGTGAAGGTGGTTGAATATAAAACTCTGGACCTCAGGAGAGAGCTCAGAACTTGAGATAGAACTGTAGGAGTTGTGAGAAGAATTAGAAAACTCTGGAGGCCCAGAACAGAATTTCTAAAACACGAAACAATTAGCAAGTGCATTTAAGACATTTAGACTCACGAGGCTCTTTCCAACAGCAATGACTACTAGGCACAGGGGCTGTCTGTTGTCAAGGAAAGACAAAAATCCTCCTTTCACCTTGAATCAGTTCCTTGAAGCAAGAACCAAAACTGAAGTCTATTCTGTGCAAGGAGATTCTGACGGCGCAGAATTCCAACAACGCCTGTGGTTTCAGCAAGAATTCGTGTGCTTAACATTTGTTGTGAATGGAGCCCTAAAATTTTACCACCTTCCATAAACATTAATTGTTTTTCTGGGTTTCCAACTCCAAGCAGAAAGTACTAGTTCTCTATCATATATTCCTTGAAGTATGTCAATGTCAAAGACACAGAACATATTAGGCACGTGAGCCACGATGTGTAAGTCCCGAGAGAAAAGAAGCTTAGATAGAAAGAGGCAGGAGCCATTGTTCCCCACAACTATTTTTACCACTCGACTAGTGGAATTTTCACCATTCTTATTGCATTCTTCTATTCAGGTTCAACCAGCTTTGCAGACCCCGTAGTTAATACAAATTCCAGCAACATATTTCACTTCTCCTTTTATCGTGCAACTCAAACCGTATTACTTGTTCATTGTATTGCAGTCGGGATTTAGATTTTTATAACCATTTTCTCAAATGCTAGGCACTTTATAAATTTATGACTTTTCTTGCAAATCAATAAATTTTATCCGCCTATTATTCAGCAGGGGACATACCTTACTGAATATACTATGTTATTACCATTAACTTTTCAATCCAGGGGAAATTTTAAATGAAAAAATATTCCTAGTACAAGACAGGAATGAGAAGATAGAGAAAGAGGAGATTCAGGAATAAAGTAGAAAGAGTTGTACGTACAAGATTTTGCTTTTCTTCAGTAATGTGTCAAATTATATGAATCAGCGGGGCTCTTTATTTCTTTCAAAACTTATTGGAATGGTTGGTTTAGGACAGTGGTTTTTCAACAGGGGATGATTTCACCACCTCCCCCAGGGTGCACCGAGCAGAGTCGAGAGACATTTTTCTTGTCACAGCTGAGGAGGTTCTACTGGCATCTGGTGGGTGGAGGCCAGAGATGCTGCTAAACATCCTACAATGCACAGGACAGCCCCACAGCAGAGAACTATCCAGCCCTGAATGTCAATACTGCTGAGGTTAAGAAACCCTGGTTCAGGACACAGGGCTTAATGATTTTGCCCCTGTTCATGCTAAGCCATACCCTCCAAAAAAGCTTTTAAATTTTTTTATGTATTTATATATTGTTTTCAAATTTCAAGTAAATCATTAAGGATGCCTTGTGATGTAGTTGCAAAATGACTAATAATATTATGCAACTCTTGGGGAATATGAGCAGCCTGGTAAATTAATTTATCAAAATGCCAATGAATGGTTAAAATTGAGTTCACTAGTTATAGCTTATAAACTGATTAGGGAACTCAACCATTCAAAATAGTCTTACATGCCATACTCTGGGGTGAAATTGTTGATGAAGAATGTATTTAACATTGGTTTCTTCATAAACAAATGATTAGCTGGTTGACTAGCAATGAGTTTTGTTAGATTAACAAATGGAATTGAAAATGGTTAATTTATTTACTGTTTTAAAATTGCAAATCTCCCAGTTTTATTTAATTGGTCCAAACATCTGTGTATCCTTCTAGGACAATTATCCACTACTTATGCTTTAAAATCATGTATAATATTCTGTGTTTTTATTTATTTTATTAATGCCTAGCTCTTACCCTAATTTTAGGAAGTGAATAGTTTGCCTAGAGCAGAGAGTAGAAGATGAAACTCTTCAAATTTTCTTAAACACATAATAGGGAGAATTTAAGTGACCGGGGGTATAAATGTACAAATCAGTGTCATCCAACATACAGGCTAAGAAATCCTGAGCTCTGCAGCGTATTTGAAACGAGTCTTCAACATATGTACATCTTAACAACCATTTAATAATCATAACAAATTGATCATCACTAGTACTTATTGAGCAACAATTACATCCTAAGAGTTTTAAACACCTCAAATCATTTAACCTTCATAACATCCCTAGTAAGCTGACACTATTCTATGCCCATCTTGAAGACAAGGAACATAGGGCTGTTCAGAGAGGTTAGTAACTTTCTCCAGGTCACAGAGCTGCTATGAATCAGAACTACGTCTATCTCAGCCCTGAGTTCTTCACCAATGTGTTATACATAAACATTTTTGCTGTTGTTAAATATACAAATTTGAAAAGAATTGCTGAACACAGAGTACTCTTTCTGTCACTATGACCTTTCTCAAGGTATTGAAATATAAGACTCCATACAAAGTTTTAACTTTATAAAGACTGTGAACCACGACAATAAATCTTCTCTCCTCGTCTTGATTTGTGTTTATCAATTATTCAAGCAGCGTGTGGCTTTAGAGATGGTTGATGAGATCTTCAATTCATACAAGCACATTTAGTAACTTAATCATTGATCATGAAACAACACACGAACTATTCTACCTTTGTCTCCAGCTTTAACTTTCTACTTCAATTAATACCGTTTCCAGACATATTATTGTATCTATTAAAAAATAAGTCATTGTTTTCTGCAGGGCTGTGTAATTTAATTGAACCAGGATATGTGTCTCCCTTGCAGACTAATTAGATCCTCAACCACTCTTCTGTGTGATGAGAATATTAGGACTCCAAAGAGAAAAAAAATCCTCAGCATGGTTAGCTGTGAAGTCTGGAGAAGTGGTAGGATGCACTGGTGGTTCTTAGGAGCCAGAGCTTGGCAATATAAGGAAATGTAATTGACATATTTTCCAGTGTCAGGATCCCCCATAATATTTGTACCATGTGGTCACTCAGCATATGTTTAAAAAGAATCAAAGTTGCAGAACTCACTTCACTCCTACCTAGGCATCTATTTCATCTGCAGACTGCTTTAACTTTTGATTATTCTCACATTGACCTGCAACCTGACTCTTGGAACTGTTTACTCTGAGTATAAGCCCAAGAGAAGCTACTTGATTAGACCAGGATCAAACAATTTATTAATTTCTGCCAGAGCCTTTGAGCTGACCCAGCTGGTACCAAGTGACACAGAAACAAGCTTTTTCTTCCCAATTGCAGAGGCTTGAACAAAGAAAGTTGTCTTTGATTTAAACCACTAAGTTTTGGAGTGGTTTGTTATACAGCAAGAGCTAACTAAAACAGTTACTCTAACATAGTTTTTTTAATCATTCATTTATTTATCTAGTCAGCATTATTTATCAAGCACCTACTAAGTGTCAGGTTTGTTCTAGTTCCTGGGCATTTAGCTGTGAGGAAGACAAATCTTCCTCGCGGAGATTATATTGTAGTGGGGAGAGACAAAAAATAAACACAGAGAGATAGAGAGGGAGAAAGAGAGAGATTATAAAACACAAATATTGGCCATTAATGCTGGAAAGAAAAATAAAAAGTATAGGGGGTAGAGACTGACAGAAGTGTGAAAGGGTACTATCTCATACAGGGTTTTTTGGAACGGAGACCTCAGTGAAATTAAGGAGCAAGTCAAGTTGATACCTGGGGCCAGAGGCTTCCAGGCAGAAGGAAGCAAGTGCAAATGTTCTGAGGCAGGCATGTGTCTGGTATACCCCAGGGAAAACAAGGGGGCCAAGGTGATTGCAATGCAGTGGGCAGAAGGGAGAATGGTAAGAGACAGGGTCAGAATGGAGGCTGGAGGCCAAGTTACAAAGGACCTTGAGGAATCTACATTGCCTTGTGCATGAGATGGGAAGCTATGGGAGGTTTGAGCAAAGTGGTGGCTTGGTGTGACTTACATTTAGAAAGATGACTGATGAGGACCAAGGGTAGAATCAGGAAGACCCATTAGGAGGTCACTGCCTAGAGTGGAGGGGAGAGTGGACTGTGGCCCGGGGAGGCTAGCAGCAGCTGAAGCTATAAGTGGTCCGATTACTACCATCATGACTGTGGGGTAATTTTTTACAGTTGGAAACATACATTCACATACATTATGCATTCAAACTTCACAGCATTCCTCAGCAGAGTTACTTTTGCTAGTATTGTTAGTAACAGTTGTTTGAGTGTAAAAGTGAAGAATTGAAGGCTCACAGAAAACTGACGACAGCCCACAAATCACATTATACACATATTTATTTTTGTCTCTCTCCACTAAATAAGTAAGATTAGGATTCAAACCAAGACTCCCCAACTTCATGTCTATTATATTTTACTAGAGAAAGAGATAATATTGTTTTTCTGATTTAAAATTCATGTTTTGTGCATTATCAATAATTAGAAAGAAAAATGCACAAAAAATAAAATGAAATAACTTATAATCCTGTTACTCTGAGATATCATTGTGGGCATTTTGATGTGTCTTTTACTATATTTTTACTACTTTTACATATTATGGAATATACTATATAAACTGTTTAATGAGCACCATTTTCATTTAACAGTGTTTCATAATTAGTTTTCCTTGAGTTTAGAATTATTCTGTAATGTGATTATGAGTGGCTACATGGTCTCATGTACTACTATTCATTTAATCTTTCACTGTTAGATATTTGAATTTTTTAATGTTTACTACCATAAATGGTCTAAGTGAACACTTGTATGTAAAAAATTTGCTCATATAAACAATTCTACCTTTGAAGATAAACTAATAGAAATGAAATTTCTGGATCAAATATTACACAAAGGTTTATTTTAAAGACACATTAACAGATCATTCTGTGTTATAATAATATTATAACTATTATAATAATTATAATGTTAAATTCCTACCATCAAGAGTTCGAAGATGTCTTATTCCTGCAGTCACATGAACAGTGAATATTATGTTCATTTCTGCCAATGGGAAAGTAAAAATGATTCATCATAGCATTATTTACAACAGCAAAAATCAAACCAAACACTAAATATTTGACTATAGAAAATTGATTATACTAGTTGTGGAATATTCAAGCAACATTATGTTATCCTGATACATTTGAAAGAGACATGCCCTTGAGTATTATTCCATTTTACAGGCATGTCTATTAAGATTTAAACAAGGGTTTCTCAAAGAGTAGAGTAAACATATCACTGGTGGCCCTGGGATGGTTTTAGATGGCACATGGACACAGTATTATATAAAGTTAAATCAAAAAATGAGAAATTTGGCCCCTCTGAAATTCCCTTTCAATTTCCGTGGTGCTAATCTTAACTCTTTTCTAATGCCAAATTATCTCCCTTTTGATTAAAAAGAGGAGGCTTATTATTAATAATTATTTAATTTTGAATAGTAATAATATAACTAAAACTTACATAGCACTTTATTATATGCCAGACATGGTTTCTGGAACTTTACACTTATTAACACATTTAATCTTCACAACAACTGTGTCAAATAACCTGTAGAAATGTAATACTATTGTTTTATTTCATTGTAAATTTTGGGGTGATCACATTCTACATAGAGCAAATGATACTTCCCTTTTGTTTTCAATAAATGCATTTAGGTTTAAGAAATCAGTTGATTAACATCAATTAAATCATAGTGCATGGTTATATAAGAGGTTATGAATGTGATAAGCAAAAAGGTCGGAGTTCGAGGACGACTGGTCTAGAGTGGCACTTCCGGAAATTTACTGTGCATTCAGTTCACTTAAAGAGTTTGTTAAAATACAATTCTGATCCAGTAGGTCTGGAGTGGGCTGAGATTCTGCATTTTTATTTAGTCCCCAGGCGATGTGATGCTGCTGGTCTGTGAACTCAGCTTTGGAACTTGGACCCTGTGGACTCAGGATCTAACATCCTGCCAGCTACTTAGCCAAATCCATTCAACAGGTGAGAAAAATTAGGGAAGGATAGAATTGAACCCTGGTTACTTGCACTCTGGCCCAACACTCCTTGTATATAACGCTAACTCACTTGATTATGTTGATGCAAAATATTCATCAATTATGTATCTGAAGAAACTTCTGGGACTCCCATATTTTCCCACTGGTGCTAAATCAGGAAAAATTTAAAACCCCTTTTAAGAACACAAATGCTCCAAACAATATAATTGACATCAGCTCCAAACAATTATTTCCCTTCTATTGAACGAGAGAGATTTCCTCCAGTGGGAACCTGCAACGTATAATTTGAGCTAGTACAATGAAATCTGACTCACCGCTGTTTTAAAGGATTAGCCAGTAGAGCCATTGCTTAATTACTTTGTAATCAAATATTTTAATTCCTAACTCACCTTATTGGATCAAATGCCTCCAGATTGTAATAAAAACTCTTATTTCTCTGTTAGACAATCAGACCCATTCAGCTCGTCGGCACTGAACTTGTCAGCTAAAACAGGGTGACAGAGCCTGAAATTACACTGTTTCCTACAGTAAAAGTCAAGCAACTATTCATGTTCCACAGCTGCCACGTCTCCTTTATAAAATATTCATTCACGCTATGTCATTCTTTATTCGGCCAGAAATGAAACAATTGAGGACACTTCAAGTCATCGGAATGCAATCCTTGCCCATATGGGCATGTGTCAACGCATCGACAATTAATTTGGAGGGTAGATGGGACAAAGGCCCTTGCACTTCTGTCAATAGTTTTAAAAATGATTAGGAAAAGTTGTCTGGCAAATACCTTCAGACTGTCTTGGCTTTCATTCACCCACAGTTGTGAGAAGGAGATTACACACATTGGAAAGTAACATTTTTTTATTCTGGTAAAATACACATAACATAAAATTTACCATCTTAATCACTTTAAGCGCACAGTACAGTAGAGTTAAGTACATTCACATTGCTGTGCAACCCATTTCCAGATCTCTTTCGTCTAGCAAAACTGAAAATCTGTACCTATTAAACAACTCCGCATCTCCCTCTCCCCTAACCCCTGGAAACCACCATTTTACTGTCTGTTTTTATAAACTTGATTACTTTAGATACCACATATAAGTGGAGTCTACAGTATTTATCTTTTTGTTACTGTTTTTTTCACTTAGCATAATGTCCTCAAGGTTCATCCACATTGTAGCCTGTGTCAGTGTGTGCCAAGGATGATGCTGGCTGCACATTAGGCAAAGATGACACAGCCCCACCCTTGGAGATCTCATAGTCCAATAGCAGAGATTTCACATGCAAAACAGAAACTGAAGTTCTGTTTGCCAGGAACTTTTGGTTAATCACAGCCACTCCTTTTGGCCTGGCGTTACTCCCACAGATAGTCAACAACTCCCAGGGAAGGATGTGAGATGCATTCCAACCCATTTCTACGGCAAAGAAAACAACTCAAATCACTCTAGCAGTGAGGGAAGAGAATCATCATGATTTTCAAATAGTATCATGTAATTGTTACCACTTTTTAGAGTTTTGTATGTTATTTTATTGCCTTGACAAAAGAAAATTCTCCCTAATTCCTCCTTTCAGCTCCACAGAACGTAAATACATTTCGCCCTCCCCTCAAGTAAAAACATGAATGAAGGAAATTATGAATTAAAACTGTATCAGTTAGTTATTGCCAGAATAATGCTACACACACACGCGCACGCGCGTGCACACACACAACCAAATTCATTGCCTTATTAAATCACTTATTCTCATGGATATGACTTAAGTCAGCCGGGGCCTGGTTACTCTAGGCTGGGCTCAACTGGGCAGCTCTGCCGCAAGCTGCCACCACTAGCGTGGACCACCGTATACTCAGGTCTGGGATGACTCTTCTCCACATGTCTCTCATCCTCCTTGGTGGATGAGATCTAGCCAGTGATCTAGCCAGACATGTGCCTTTTGTGGCAGTAACAGAGGCACAAGAGGAAAAGCAGAACTGTGCAACACTCAGGATGCTGAAACTCCCCAAGGGATGTTAGCCAGAGCAAGTAGAGCTCCAAGTCAAAAGATGGGGATTAAGCAATGGCAAGGGGGCAAGTGCACGGAGGAGAGAAGAACAGGGGCCATTCCTTCCATCAACCACCTTAGCAACCATTTCCTGCCCATTCTTTATGTATGCCCACTGTGGAAACGGAAGGTAGAACTCCATGCTCCATGATTTCTAGGCCACGGAGGGTTAAGTTGTTCCATATCCTCCTCCATTTGTAGGCATTGTCCCCTCTGCTGTTTAGGGCATCTTTTTGCTGGACTCTCATCATGAAAACTGAAGATGCTCTCAACTTAAAATAATTATTGACTCCAACAGAATATAGAAAAGATTGAATCGTGTGCAGAGGAGGAAATGCATTCCCTCTTCTTTCTTTAAAAACTTTTCCTGGGAAGCACATACCGGGTGTTCACTTAGGTCCAAGCTTCTTTCTCAGCAGCTCTGAGTCCCACAAATAGCAACACCTAGTCAGCACCTAGTCATCAGTGACTGCAGAGGAATCTTCTAAATGGCAAACTCGTCAGCTAAGACGTATGGAAAAGTCCATGTGCAGCTCATTTTCTGTACAGAGTGTGCATCCTTAGAACAATACAAATAAATTCTTTCAATTGTCCCCAGTCCTGGGACATGTGTATAGAATGTGCTGGCTTTGCAGAAGAATTTAAATTAATAGATGTGACCTTCCAGTGACTCATCCCACATTCTCATAAATTTGTTCTGTTTGTTAATGATGCTCCAGTGACAGACACTCTGGAAATTTCTAACATGAGAACCCACAAATTGGGCATGATTTTATAATTCTAGGAGTCTATTAAAAATAAAATAAAAAACAGGGACTGTAACTTACCACGGTGCCTTTGTGTTTTGGTGGAGTTTAGAAATTATTCAGAAAATATATTTTGCAGTTAAAACACCCCTTTCTTCCAAAAGCAAATTCTTTGGTGGTGTTATTAAACACCAAATAACGCCCTGATGAATTACTGATGAATGTTTCCTGCAGACCCAGCTGTGTGAACAGCATTGCTGGTGGGAAAATGAGAACGTTTTCTGATGCCTTATGGAGACCAAGCTGCAAAACTAATATTTCTGTGCTCATTTCTTTCTATTTTCTTCTGTTGTGCATGATATTGGAGGCACAGCAGCAGGAATTTGACAGGAAGGGAATATCTAAAACACAGACAAAATGGCTCTCTCCTCTCTAGCATGTCAGTTCATTTGTGAGAATCTGTCAGCCACTGGCATCAGCCCTCATATTTGGGTTCACAGTTTTGTTCACACTTCCTAAAATAAAGCTAATATACTCAGTACACAGCATATTAAATTCCGTAAATGGCACCTGGGTGAACTATCATATCTAGTGAAGCTCCCCTCCCTGGAATGTAAGCTGCCTGCCTTCACGGATGCTGTCCATTTTCTTCATTCTTACATCCAGTATTTTTCATATTGTAGGTACTCAAATAATATTCATTGAACAAATAAATGAATGGTGGCTACATACCACCACTTCCATTCTGAAACCATCTCTGTCTATTGGGAAACTCCTTAGCCATGTGACGAATCACTGACTATGGAGAAAATGTTTTGACTCTGGCTGGCATTCAGGCTTTCCACACTCTAGCTGACCAATCCGATAAGCACCATATTCTAGGTGCTTCTCTGTGGAAACAGTACAGGGTAGCAATTAAGTGTTGCTGTTGGTATCCTATTAAGATCTGGTTCAAATCACAGCCCCGTTTATATTGGCTGTGCTTGTTTGCGAAAGTTACTCAGCATCTCCCATCCTCAGTTTCTTCATGTGTAGAGAAAATAACAAAAACTTCATCTGGTCCTTGTGAGGATTAAATGTATTAATATATGTGCAACCAGTATGTTGAACAGATGTGAATGTGGTCATAACCAAAACTCAATTTTATTCTTTTCCTGTTGTCTTTTTAACATTTACTCACTGGGAGTAATCCTCCCTTGCTCCTTATTAAAAGAGGAGAGTCAGTCCCCGTCTTCGAGACAGCCAAGATTTATTCAGGGCAAGAGATAAAAGGCCAATAATGGAAATACAATGCAGATCCAACTTCTCTGTCTCCCAACTGCAGGGAATCCATTCCAAAGTTCTCTCAGGGGTCCCCTTAGAGCACTCCTCTCTAAGCTTGGGGAGGGGGGAACTCATCATCATTCTCGTCACAAAATCTCTCTCTAATCACCTTAATTTCTGAGGGGGAAAAGGGGTTCAGGAGGTATGGAGCAGGATCTGGACCCTCTCCTTTCAAAATCTCCATAAGCAGCTCACACTCATTATAGCATCTGATGTCCACTGTGTGGGCAACTCAGACAAAACTAAAGCAGGATGCGCCCCATTATCATGCTTTGTTACAACTGTGAGGATTTGCTATAGAAACTTTCATCTTGTAAGTGCTCCCAAACTCTCGGTCTTCATTGTTAATGTCCTCCATAGCTCTATAGGAAGACTCTCTTCCAGTCAGGTGTTTCTACTCACAGTGCCCTTCCCAGATCTCTCCCTAGCTCAAGGCCCCTCTGCTCATCCCACATTCTTTTTCTGGAACTTTCTCCCAATTCCTCTCTGCCTAACCAAATCCTACCTCATTTGCAAGACCCACTGTCCTTCCATTCTAAAAATATCTCTACCTATATAGTAATCTGGTAAAATCCAGTAATAATGACACACTTTTAGTATTTAGTATTTCTTCAAGCACCTATTCATTGAGCAAACATTAACTGAGAACTCTCTGAGTGACAAACATGAGAAAAGTTAAAAGGAAAGATGCAGATCCATGTTTCAAGGCACTTAAAGCCTACTTGAGAAAATAGATAAGAAAAAAATGTTATGTGAACACAATGCTGGGACAAACATGACAAAAGATGGGTAGAGGACAACCACCCAAAGACCTAGCAGGGTATGTCTGGGAGGAGGGTTTGGAGAGAGAAATGTTAGGAAATTCTTGAAGGAACAACACTTGACTTGAAGCTCTGAGGGAAAACAGCAGTCAGCCAGTTAAAACAGGGAGAAAAGGATTCCAGCCGAGAGAGGCTACAATGGTGATTCGTCTTATATTAACTTATAATATATCTCAAACTATTATTGATTTTTTTCTTTTTTCTATGTTTTGTTTCATGTGAGAATGGTTTTATTTTCTTCATTACATTCATTACAAGCATCTATCTACTAACAAATGCTTTTTAAAGACAGTTATAATATGTTCCATATGTTTCTAGGAAAGATAATGTTATTGGCCCCGAATAGTAAGGATTTCTATGAGTCCTTAAATTGTTTGATTCATATAACTAGTGAGCTGTGATTGAAAACAGAATCATTGAACATTTTGTTCAGCTGTCCTTCTGGATCAGGGTCAAGGTCCATTTAACTCACAATTGTTTATCCCAGGATCCAGCACCATGCCTGTTCACCAGGGAAATACTACATGCCTAAGTGAATTAATAATAAGTGATTTGCCCCTTTGACAAGTATACCTGCTAGGCAGAAAACTTGGAAACCCACAATACCTGTGCTTGTCTTCTTCTTGAGCACTTAGCAAAACCAGAGCATATAGCAAAATTGTATTTCCAGTTCCATTATAGCGAGGCTATTGCTATGTGGCTGAGTTATGGCCAAGAGAATGTGGCAAAATGGCAGGCATCACACCCAGGACCCTGAACCATACACGTCTCCTATGCACAATCTTCTCTTTTCTCTTTTCTTCTCACTCTGTGGGTCCACAGAGGCCACATATTGAAGATGGCCATGGATGGAAGGAATCTGGTCTCCAAATAACTATGTGGAACAGGTCCCCACCTACTCTTCCTGTCAACCAAGAAGTCACTGGAGAAAAGTAGAGAATACTTATATTCCAGAGGATGAGGCACATAGATGAGTTTTAATTGTTTATTTTTAAAGACACATCTTTATTTTAATGCATGATAACAAGTACTTTCTATTTATGGAAAGTTTATTTGCAGGAGTAATATGAAATTTCCTTATCAAATAAATATATTCAACTAAAATGAGTTGATTGAAAAATATTAAGTAAATAATATGCAGATACGACAAAATAAAATTTAAAGTCAGAATTCTAAGAAATATTGCCTTAGAAGAGTATATTTTTGGACATCGCTGGCTGTATTGGGCTGTGATTTTTTGAGATCACTATTCTATGGGTGAGCAGAGAATGGCTCCTTCACGGGGAAGGTGTATCTTCCGAGGTACAGGGAGGGAAAACAGAAACTATACAAGGCATTTCAACAGAGAGAATTTAATGTAAGGAATTAGTTTAAAGCATGTTGGAAAATTGAAAATCTAAAGGAGGACAGTGAGGAAACAGAGATGGTAACCACACCCATAGGGGAACAGAGGAAGTGGGTGGGGGTATAAGAATCTAGAAGAAACTTGGAGGAATAGACCCACAGAGGTGGAACTCAGCCCTGAGGCTGGTTCAAGTGCCATAAAAGCTTGGCAGAGGAATGACCACTGCATGAATGATCGTGATATCCCCAAGGGGATATAATAGGGCTACTTCTGAGTGTGTTTGGAGATTGGAACCAATTCTCACAGTCAAGGAAAAGATTGTTGTGCAGGTGACACTGATGGGAACGGTAAGAATACTAGAAAGAGCAACACACTGGTACCCCCACCAGCTTCGCAAGGAGCAAGTCCTTTCTTCATCCTCCAGCTTTTTCGTCTCCCTCTAGTTCCCCCCTACTAGACAGAGCCTAACTTGGAGCCAGCTGGTAAAACAGAAATGTGCTTTGCAGAGTCCCCAGCTCCAAAAAACACAAAGTAATGTATTAATGGGTGTTTAGAGCCAAGAGATGATACCTTAATAACTAACACAGAAAGCAAGATTGCCATGGATTGGAGACTCAATCCCAGCTGATTTTCTAATTGAACATGAAAGAAGTTGCAAATGTTAGATCCTTGGTCACTCCTCTTTACCTCAGGCTCAAATTCCAGCTCATTTTAGGGAAAAGACAGCATCACTCCATCATAAAACCTTCCTTTCACCACATAATGGCCATTTCTGCCTTTGGACTCTTCCCTCTAGCTTACAGCAAGGTCAGTCAGCAGGTACCTGATATGTGACCTAAGATGGAAAGTAACCATAACAACACAGCCAACTCCCGGCCAGACCAAAACTGGCCGTGGTTAGAGACAGGCTTTTGATGTTTCAAGGATGACATGTGGTGTGGGGCAACTCTTTACGACATTCCAGTGCCTGACCTCCTCTCTTTTGTGTGTGGAAGAGGATAGGCAAAGCAAACTCATAATAATAAAGTTAACTGTATAAACCTACAGAACAAAAAAATATATTTTTAGAAACCCAATTTCCTTTTTCTGTATAATATCGTTTTGCAACAACACCGGCAAAAAGTTAGAGGCCAAAGTGGCATTTTCAACCTCCTAGGCCAGGCCAGGTTCATGTTTGAGAAATAATTGGTGCTGAAACTTTGTTACAAAGCCACAGAACATAGTCATTAAGACCATGGGCTCCAAAGACAGACTGGGTGGGCTTGAACCATAACTCAGCAACAGATTAGGTGGGAAAGTTACTTAACTTCACAGTTTTCCCATCTGTAAAATGAGATTGATATATATAATAGCAGGACTTGCATGAAGATTGAATGAGTCAATGTCTTCAGAGAACTTAGAGCTGGATCTGGGACACAGGAGACACTTTATCATATTAGCCATTATTCCCCACAATGGGTAAGCATTTCTTTTCCCATATGTGTTCTGTTCTTTTACTCTCTCTCATATCCACATATTTTCAACCGAAAATAATGATAATGATAATAATAATAAATCACTAACAACAACACATGTAAACTGCATTTAATATGTCATTCACTATGCTAAGTGCTTTTCATACAGTTTCTCTCTCAATTTTTGGAGTAAGTCTATGAGGTGTAAATAATTAGCCTGGAATCTAATTTTTCACAGCAGAGAAAATTATGATTCTTTTACAGCAGAGGTAAGAATCTATACAAGATACCAAAATGCAAATAATGGGTCTGAGATTTGAAGACTGGTTTCTCTGATTCCAAAGCCTCTATTTTTAATCGCTATGCTCCATTGCCTACATCTTCAATTACAGATAATTTTTTAAAGTAAATTATAGTATATCCACACCAGGGAACATTGTACAGTTATAAAAAGTAGTGTTATAGAAGTATGATTATTTATATGAAAAGAGAGACAGGTATAATCTTTGAAAAAGAAACAGGTTGCAAAATAGAATGTATACTCTGATCATATTTTTCTGAAAAAAATGCAAATGCATGTGTGCTTAGAAAAAAAAATGAAGCTGTTTATAGAAAGGTGAATAATGATTATCTCTGAATGAAGAATTGGAGGTACTTATTATCTTTCATAGAGCTACATTTATTTTTACAAAAATAAATGTATTAGAAACATTTATACTTTTTTCTTTAAATCATTTAAGTTTGTATATTGCTATGATGGAAATGTGTGGAGCCATTTAGAAGCATGCTTTGAAGAATATGTCATAAAATGGGAAAATGTTCATGATATAATGGATATACTAGATATATAAACATATTCTTCATTATGATCCCAGTTTTGTTAATTATTAAAAATAAATATTATTTTAAATATTACTAAAAGCAAAATATTACATGTGAGGAACCTCTGGATATGGAATTCTGAGTGATTTTTATTTTTTTTCTTATACTCTTTTATAGTTTTCTAATTTTCTGGAATTAGAAAAAATATGATCAGAGTATACATTCTATTTTGCAAACTGTTGCCAGAGTAACATACCCAAATGAGGAATGGATTGCCTCCAAAATCCAAATAGGCCCAAGAGGCATTGTGCCTCTTTCTCAGCTGTAGGAAGGACCAGATGCAACAACTTATCTTTTACCTTAGAAGGGATATCTTGACATGCCCCACACCCGCTGGACCCCTAGAAATTTCACCAAGTTAGAAGGCCCCTGAATATTAGTCAGATTTATTCCTCATCTTCTGACACACAAATATCTAATAAAAACTCTAGAGTAGTTACTACTTTTTCCTCACTGAGTCCACTCAGCATAACATCATCAATGTAATAGACCAGTGTAAATTCTTGTGGAAGGGAAAGGCAATGGAGATTTCTGCAAACTAAATCATGACGTGGGGCTAAAGAGTTGAGGTAGGATAGTGAAGGTATATTGCTGGCCCTGCCAGCTGAAAGCAAACTGCTTCGGAGGGCCTCGTGGACGGGTCTGGAGAAAAAGGTATTTGCCAGATCGGTAGCTGCATACCAGGTCCCAGGGAATATGTTCATTTGCTCAAGCAATGAAATCACATCTGGTGCAGAAGCTGCAGTTGAAGCCACCACTCGGTTAAGCTTACAATAATCCACTGTCACTCTCCAAGATCCATTTGTTTTCTGCACAGGCCACATAAGAGAGTTGAATAGGGATGTAGGAATCACAAGTTCTGCATCTTTCAAGTCCTCGATTGTGGCACTAATCTCTGCAATCCCTCCAGGAGTGCAATATTGCTTCCATTTACTATTTTCTTAGGGTAGAGGCAGTTCTAATGGCTTCTACATGGCCTTTCCCTCCCACAATAATAGCCCTCACTCCACAGGCAGGAAACCAACGTGGGAATCTGCCAGTTGCTAAGTGCGTCTATTTCAATTAGGCATTCTGAAACTGGGAAAGTAACCACAGGATGGATTAGCGGACCCACTATGAGATGGACCTGAGCTAAAATTCCAATAACCACTTGACCTTCTGTTATGAGAGGTTCGGGGATTCGATCGGAGACGTAAAAGACACTTTCCACTCCAAACAAATGGACTGAAAGTATATTTTATTATATAGAGGATAGTAAAGGCGATAGTCTGCAAACAGATCCAAATAGGTCAAGTATTAAAAGGGAAAAAAACATCAACCCGACTGGAAAGGGAAAACACCCACATTGGCTGAAGAGAAATGACACAAATCAACCGGAAAGAGAAACACCAGGTTGACAGAAAAGAGAACACATCAAATCAATTACTTCACATCAAATCAATTACTTCACATCAAATCAATTACTCACAACATCCACGCCCCACTGCCGGGAGAGCCCTGTCAATCGACGCGGCTGGGCAAGGATCACACGTCCTGGGCAAGGAGTCCCTTCCACAGGTGGAACTCTCACCAAGTCTCAGTTTCCAGCAGTTTTTATACCATCAGTAATTTTCAGAGTAAGCAATTACAGAGTTTGCAGAGCAAGCATTTAGTGTTCCCATGCACAAAATGGTTATCAGTGGCGTACGTGCACTGAGCCCCCTGGCTAACGTCCCAGCCCAGTAGTTGTGTACGTGCATTGTTCCCTTTGGTTATCGTCCCAGCCCGGCACAGATGGCCAGTCCATCCCATGCTACGACGCTCCAAGAGCCTTGAAATGTTACAGCTTGCAACTCCCTCCGTGAGAGAAGGGCCAGTTCCCACCACGCAGAAAGCAGCTTTTATATTTCTTTTTGTGCTGGTGGCTGTAGGTCAATGGAGCGGCCAAACATGGCTGTACTCATGTCAAGACACCTTCATAGGCCTCAACTCTGACTGGAGGGCCACAGTGACGTTTCAGATCTCCTGGAATCAATGTAAGTTCAGAGTTGGTGTCCACTAGTCCTCAAATATCTGATTATCTCCGTTTCCCTGATCCACTGTTACCCTGGTAAAAGGCTGTAGGTCCCTTTTGGGAAGTCTGAGAGAAAGATTAACAGTACATATGTATATACTTGACTGGGCTAAGGGATGCCCAGATGGCTGGTAACATGTCTACAAGGGTGTTTCTAGAAGAGATTAGCATTCGAATCAGTAGAATGAGTAAAGAGGATCACTATCTCCAACGCAAGCGGGCATCCCTCCATCCTCTGAGAGCCTGAATAGAATGAATAAAAAGGTGAAGGAAGGGTGAATTCACTCTTTGCTTGAACTGAGACGTTCATCTTCTCCTGTCCTCAGACATCAGCACTCCTGGTTCTTGGGCTTTCAGACCCAGACTAGGATTTATACCATCCGTCCCCTGGTTCTCAGGCCTTTGGACTTGAGCTGAACTATACCACTGGCTTTCCTGGTTGTCCAGCTTGCAGATGGCAGGCTGTGGGACTTCTCAACCTCCATAACTGAGCGAGCCAACTCCTATAGCAAATCTCCTCTCATATATATATACACACACATATATAGCCTATTGTTTCTGTTTCTCTGGAGAACCCTGACTAATGCAAGGAGGCTGGGAAGTCTAAGATCAAGACACTGGCAGATCCAGTGTCTGGTGACAGCCCGTTTCCTGGCTTGTAGATGGACATCTTTTCATTGTATCCTCACCCGGCAGAGAGCAGAGAGCAAGCTCTGGAGTCTCTTCTTATAAGGGCACTAATTCCATTCATGAGGGCTCTATACTGGTGACCTAACTACCTCGCAATGGCCCCACTTCCAAATATCATCACATTGGGGGTTAGGATTTCAATTTATGAATTTTGAGGGAACACAAACATTCACAGCAGGGGGTGTTCCCCAAACATCCATAGCAGGGGGTGAGGGAGGGAGTTAAGCTCTAGACAGAATTCTGATGAGAGTAGGTGATGTGAGAGGCTGTGTATCTGTGTCTATGCAATTAGTATACTCCCAAATGCACTGCAGATGGCAAATCTGCTTTGGGGAATAAGTGGACATGGGCTGAAATATATAAATCTACTTTGAAATACACCAGTTAATGACTACACATACATATCTATTATGCATAGCCATTTTATTAGGACTTGCATTCCTTAACCTATATATATTATTGAGTGGGTGCTAAAATTTTAGGTGAACTCTGAAAAGCATCATCTACAAGGTTTCCCCAGTTGGTAAGCTGAATAGTTGTCTATCAAGGAAATGCACTCTATTCTCCCTTCAAAGGAGAACAATTGAATGATTGAAATTATTTTTGCATGTGAAAAATATTTAAGTTGATTTGCCACACCTTAATTTCAACCCAGATTGTGTGTTATTTTTATATTGTTTCAAAACTGCACAGGTGCCATTTCTCAAAACAAGTTAGAACACAACTAATTACTCATCAATGACTAAGAAAACTTTTCTTAGTCTTCCTTCCTCTACCTAAATGTCAATATTCACTTCAGTAGAGTACAGTTTTGAGGCTTGGTTTTTAAGCTTCCTAATTGCATTTGCAAATAAATGTTACATTTCCTACAATTGAATAATGGAAACAGGAGATGTTGGTTTATCTCAGAATAAGATAAACATCCTCATTGTTCTTCTATTTCCCTGGAAAGTGTAGGGCCAAATTGCAGCACCTAAAGTGACCAGCAATACTCCAGCATCTCAATTAAAGAAAATACTTGAATTGAGAGACACAGTGAATATCTAACAATCCTAGTTGGCGTAGATTATAGATAAGAATCCCTGCATCTGTACAGTTCTTTGCTGTTCTCAAAGCCCTCTCTTGCAATCATTGGTCCTTACTTCATCTTCAACATCAGAGCAATGGAATTTTATGTCTGTGTTTTATAGAAATGGATAGGGACATTCTGAGTGATTAAGGGACTGGCTCGTGGTCACATAGCTAATAAATGATGTAGCAGAGAGTCAAACGTAGGTATGCAGATTGGAAGTCCACAGCTCATGTGTGCCCCTCCACCGCTCCCACTTTAGATGGGGTAGATGCGATAATAAACCAGACTTCACCAACTACAAGTGACAGAAAAATTCAACCCAACTTGGCTTAAACTAAAAGTGGGAATCAATTACTTAAGTAATTTTAGAGTCCACAAGTGAGAGGGCTGTAAGACTGTACTTGATCAGAGGCAGAAAAGCCGTCATCACAAATCTATTTCTCTCCATCTCTCATTTCTGCCTTCTGTTTTGTTGGCTCTAGTTTCGGGTTCAAAGTAGCCAGTCCACGGCAAAAGAGAGAACACGTTTCCCAGAATATTAGCATAAAGCCCAGGATTCACTGTGTTTGGATGACTTGGGTCATATGCCCACCCCTGGACCAATCACATTGGTCAGGGAGGTGACATTACACTGATTGGCCAGACCTAGATCTCTATCCAAACCCCATGGATTGAAAAAAGAGAAATGGTTCCCCCAAAAGGTTCAGGATGCCAATACAAAGAGGATGATGGATCATAGATCCGAAAAATAGCAGATATCCACTATAAAGTTATGAGTCTGAGACAATCTTGCCTGACCTCCCCTGACATCCCCAGAGAGTCTTGTTTTATTTCTCTTTCTTTTTTTAACTAAAGCACAGTCTTAAGCAGCATTAAAATTGCAATATGAAAATTTGTAATTGATTGATCAGTTAATAAATTCTGTTACGATTTCTGGTTAAACAATATTCAGTTGTGCCGTTTTGCTGCATCCCTCTCTAGCAGTTTCTAGAACAGGAAGCAGGCTAATTCAGGTTCAAATCACAGCTCTTCCTCTTTCCTCAATGTGGACAAGTTAATCAGCTTCTCTGGGCCACAGTTCCTTTTCTTCATTTGTCAAGTGGAGATAAAAAAAGATAAAAAAAAAGAATACTCGGGGCCGGCCCGGTGGCGCAAGCGGTTAAGTGCGTGCGCTCCGCTGTGGCGGCCCGGGGTTCGCTGGTTCGTCCCGGGCGCGCACCGACGTACTACTTGGCAAGCCATGCTGTGGCGGCGTCCCATATAAAGTGGAGGAAGATGGGCACAGATGTTAGCCCAGGGCCGTCTTCCTCAGCAAAAAAAAGAAGAGGATTGGCGGATGTTAGCACAGGGCTGATCTCCTCACCAAAAAATAAAAAAAAAAGGAATACTCACCTTGTGGAATTGTTGGGAGAATTAGAGATAATGTATAGGAAATCGGCGCATGAAAGCGCTCAACAAATGTTTGATGTGGTAGTTATTATAGTCATCAATATCCCTAGCTGATGGGCAAAGTCCCTGGCACTTAGTAAGTGATCAATGAATCAATGATTAATGAACATCTTTGCTTCCTTCTCTCCACCCTGGCCTTTCCTTACCGAGTAGTCTCCCAAGTCCCAAGAAAGCATAGAGTCCGACGTTCTCTTTTACGCTGCATTCAGGTCATTAGGTGCAAGACAAAGCCTTTACAGTTGCTGTGTGTGAAGCCCACACATCTGGCTGTTTGGCCACAGTTCTGATTGCTCACTCTAATGCTTTTAGATAATAATTACTTTCTTGCAAGCAAACTTTGCACTTGGCGAAAAGAGAAATCAATCTTGTGTTCTAAATGGCTAAGCTCTCCCCAGTATATAGAACAATGCTCGGAATGGAAACAAACATACAAACAACGGCAACCGAAAATGCAAGAGCCTAGATACGGAGCCCGCCAATTCAGCACCTCTGGGAAAGTAGAAACATGTCCTCTTTTAAATGTAATCTCTCTTCGACTCTAAAGATCAGCTTCAGCTGCTTTGTTCCTAAGAAAAATTTAAGTTACAGTCAGAATTAAGCTTCCTGATACCGTGTGGGTGTGATCCTTGTTCCTGCTCTTACCAGCAACTGTATATTTGGTCATAAACACTTGCATACAAATGTTAGACAAATGCTCTGGGGGGAAGAAGAGGCAAGGGAAGTTGACTCCAGCTGTCAAAGTAAGTCATATCGATGACCAGCTTGGGACCATGTCATTGACCTTTGAAAATCCCTACTGCCTGCACCACCAGGCACCTCCAATTAAGCCAGGTTTTGCGGAGCTGTGGTTGAATGTCAAGTGGATAAACAGACTCAAAGCAGGAATTGATCCTGGATGCTCCCGTACTAATGTGACTGTGTCACAATTATTTTCGTATGCTTCTTAATAGTCTATATGTACGTAGAACTTTACAAAACACTTAAATTCTATCATGTCATGCACTCTTTAAAACAACTCTTAAAGTTGTTTATTGTGTTCATTTTCTTGGAGATGAAAATAGTAGTTCAGCGAGGTCGAATTATGTAAGTTTGCATGGCTTGTAAGTAAGGAAGCCAGACAAAAGCAAATATGGACTCAGATGAGTATCATGATGAACAGAATGTGTTGGGAGCTGGGCTCCACCTGTCCAGTCTGGAGAATGCTACTTAACATTCTAAGCCTCAGTTTCCACCTCCATAAATGATTGTAATGAAGCCTGCCATGGAGCAAATGAGTTAATATGTGTAAGGCATTGATCACAGTGCTTAGCTCACAGTGAGGGTAACTGAAAAAACATTGCAATAAATGGTAGCTTTTAGTATTCGTTATTTTCTTTCTCTCTCCAGAAGTTTTTGTGCAACGTATTTTCCCTTTCGGTAGCCCACAATGGGTGTGTGTAGTCCTTGGCATGAGCATTATCTACAGATAAATCAAAACAATCTTTTCCGTTTCTCCAGCAAAAATGTGGTCTCTTAAGGGGCGGCCTGGTGGCATAGTGTTTAAGTTCGTGAGGCCCGCTTCAGCGGCCAGGGGTTTGCAGGTTTGGATCCTGAGCGCGGATCTACGTACCACTCATCAAGCCACGCTGTGGCAGCGTCCCATATACAAAATAGAGGCAGATGCGCACAGATGTTAGCTCAGGGCCAATTTCCTCAGCAAAAAATAATAATAATAATAATAAAAATGTAGTATCTTAAATTAGTTCATGATAATAGAAAAATGATAGACAAAATCTACAGCACTCAGAGAGCTATTGCATTTGAGACCAGGTTTTCTGGGATTAGGTGTGTAGATATTTGCTTAACCTCCATTGGAAATTGTTTCCTTTCAGGATGTGCATGTTCAAAATAGCCAAAGAAATGTGTGTAGAGTCTCCTAGATTATTGACTTGAAAAAAATTTTAAATGTCGACTATCCTCCTGAAAGCTTTCTGACAGCATGACAAGTTAAATTTTTCACAAAACAGTTTGGCCTCTAAAACAATCAGTTGCAAAATGCCAAAAGCAATCCGGAGGGATGATTCGTGACTTCTACACCTGTTCTGAGGTGGAGAGAACGCACAGGGGGTGGCAATTACGCCAAAGCAGCCGTTTGGACTCTCCCTCCTTCTTGGCTAATTAACTCTAAAAAAGATCCTTTGAGTTTGTAAGAAAAATGACTTGGGCCTAATTCTTGAAAATTCACAGGCTGGCATCCATGGGTACATATTGAAATGTTCTGATCATTAGGCAAAAAAAAAAAAAAGAGAAAGAGTGTGAGAAAATACTGTAAATAAACTGGCTTTAATAAAACTGGTTATTTTTCAAGAGTCAATTCATTACTTACAAGGTTTCTCAAAACATGGCTCATAGCTCACCTTCATGAAAATCTCCCAAGGTACTTAACATAAATTCGAATTCCAGGGTGCTGCCTCAGATATACTAAATTAGAATCTTGGAGCGTAGGGCCCTGAAATCTTCATTTCTAAAAAGAACCCCAAGTGATACTTATGCACATTAAATTACACTCAGTGGCTCTGAAGCACAAAATAGAGTAGACATCAACAGCTGAAGGGGTTGAATAAACTTGGGTGCACGTATGCAGATCTTTTCTGATTATACAATTAAGAAAAAGTCAATGTTTGGTTGGATTTCAACTCAGAATTGCTCAGATCCTTTTCTAAACATTTCTCTGCTCCTTGTCTGCATAGTCCCAGGTTTCTTCCCAGCAGGAGCTCTCAGTAAGAGAAAATTCGGAGGACCGCCGCAGCCCTGCGAGGTGGAGAACTGAAGCCACAGCTGCATCACTCTGACCCGTTGGACACCAGCAGAGTCAGAAGAGACGTTTTCCCTCTTGGCAGCCGTGTTCTCCTCTTAGTTCTCATATATTCACGGTCCTCGGCTCAGTCAATTAGAGAATAGGATTAGAAATAAAATTTCTGAGTCTGCTCTGTTATGTAAGTAAGTCGCTAGGCAAGCATGGTAAAATCCTTGTACATTTCTCATTTTAGCAATGTAATGATTCTTAAGTATATTGAAAACGCAGGCGCTTATGAGACTGTGCACACACACACACACACACACACACAACTTCGAGATGTCCAATCATAAAATTTTAAAATATATATTATATATTAATATGTACTATATAATTATATGGTATATGGCATATTATATACCATATAATTATATATTATATTATATAATATATAATATAATATATAATGTATTATATATAATATATAATATAAATAATATATATAATATAAATAATATAAATATAAATAATATAATATATATTATTTATTATATAAATATATTATATATTTATATATAATTATATAAATATATAATATATTTATATATATAATATAAATATAAATAATATAAATATAAATAATATAAATATAAATAATATAATATAAATAATATAAATAAGATATATAATATAATATATAATGTATATATATAATACCATATGGTATATGGTATATGGTATATTATATACCATATAATTATATATTATAATGTATTATATATTATATATGTATATATATCTGGAAAAAAAGACAATTTTTCTCTATCTTATATTTTAAAATCCATTTATATTTTATCTAGCTGTTCCACAGGGGGCCCAAAGATTGAAATAGAAGTAATCCTTTTAATGACATTAATGAGTAGGATGTTTTTCCTCATTCTTGCTTATTAGAAGCAATGATGTTTGCCCAATCCTGACACAGAATGGAAAATGCCCTTTGCGCTCACTTAATTAAAAACAAAATTCATTTTTTTCAAATTACTAAATTAACATAGGAAGAGAAATTAAATTAAACCTGTGCTGTGCAATTAGAAAAAAAAAAAAACCCTTCACTTCATTTCTCTAGAGTTAATGAAAGGTGAGATGTGCAGCCAGGACCCTCCTCCCTTCTCTGAAGAAGCCCGTGGAGTTAGAGAGCCCTTCTCCAAAGGCAGGGTCGTGGGAACCCTCTGGAGCCCCGTAGAAAGTGGCACTGCCCGAAGCTTTTCAGCCAAGCCACCTTGAAAGCAGAAGACCCTCCTCTTGTATTCCAAGACGTAACAGGAGCCTCACATGACACAGAGGGAGCTGAGGTTTCTTGAATTCGCTAAATGCGTCTATTACCTAGCAGACACATGTGTTGTCTCAGTTAGTCTTAGCGACCATCCTACCAGATGGGTATGATTATCTCTTTGATAATATGAAAATCTAGGGAGGTTGAGCTACTTTCCCAAGGTCATAATGCTGGTAAATGGCAGGGAACATTCCATTCCAGGTTGGCTGCCCAGGACTTACCCCGCCCATTCTACCATGGAGGGTCCAAATCCAAAACGTTGCATGCTCTGGCCATCTCCTTCCTCCGTGTCCTCATGTTGAACAGTGCTGCCTTTTATTCCTCACGCACATATCCAGGATTGGCAAGCTAGGGCCAAATCCAGCCCAACAGTTGTAAATAAAGTTTTATTGGCAGACAGTCACCCTGTTCGTTTACGTATTGTCTTTGGCTGCTTTTGCTCTATGACTGCAGGATTGAGTAGTTGAGGCAGACAGGGCTACTGCACAGCCCACAAAGGTCAGAACATTTATTATCTGGCTCCTCACGGAAGAAGTTTGCCCGTCCTTGCGTTAGTCACACTGGTCTCTTCTCTGCCCCAAAATCAGGCCAGTCCTTCTCTTTGCCTTAATGCTTCCCACATGCTGTTCCCCTTGCCTGAAGTCACTCCCTGTATCTTCCGGTGGGGACTCTTACTCATTTTTCAGGCCTTAGTTCAAGTGTCATTTCCCTGAGGGGCCTCCACTGGTCATCCCAGCTCAGTAGTCCAAGCTTCACTGCTTGACCTCTTTGTTGTATGTGTTTTGTTTTTTTGTGTGTTGCCAGCCCTAGCATGGAGCTCCGTGTCGGTCAGGATCATATCTTTTCATTCATCCCAGCACACCCAGGACCTAGCAGGCTAGCTGTCCTGGAGCAGGTATATATCCATATAATGAATGACTATCCTAGAAGAAATTTGGCAGAAGGTAACCTGGAGCGGCGATCTTCTCTATGATGTATTCCAGAAAAGCAGTTCACTGTTTAAAATGAAAAATACTCTTTTCACAACCACCATTACCTATAGATAGGGTTAAAACTAGATAGAGTTAACTAGAGTTAACAAAACTAGATAGAGTTAACAAAACCAGATAGAGTTAAAAATATATTTACAGATATAAGAACAGACATGTGAACAAGCTGTTGTTTGAAAGGACGGGATTAAGTGACTTGCCCAATTCTAATAAGGACAGATAGCATCCAGAATCAGATGAAGTTTTCTTTCAAAAGTTGGCTTATTAGTACCCCAGACTGTGTTTTTTTCATAGCTTGAATGTCATACCTGGTGGTTAAATTCCAAACCAACTTTCAAAGTCTGTTTAGTTAAGAAGAAACCAACAATCTTAGTAGTTATGGGAAAAGGCAGACGTTTGGGGCAAAAGAGAAGTTTCTGACGTCTCCTTTCTTAGATGGAAAGCAGATATTGCAGGTTTTTTAAAAAACAGGTCGAGAGTATATCTTATCGAGCTCAGTCTCTTCCACCTGACTTTGTGCATCTCTTCTTACTTCCTATCATTCCCTTCCAGGCCCCTGTTAATGTATAATTTCGTCTAGCAGATAGGAACTTCGGAATTTTACAGTCTGGGCCAGCCCTGGTGGCCTAGCAGTTAAGTTCAGCACATTGCGCTTCCGTGGCCCGGGTTCAGTTCCTGGGGGCGGATCTACACCTCTCTGCTGGCGGCCACACTGTGCTGGCGGTCCACACACTAGAAAATAGAGGAAGATTTGCACAAATGTTAGTTCAGGGCAAATCTTCCTTAGCAAAAATAAAAGAATTTTACAGTTTAATGGAGTAAAATAAGCATATGTATAATTATATAGGCAGTGCCTTTGAGAAAGGTAACAGAAAAAAATGCAACAATGGCTAAAAAACCACTATACCATGAAGTGGTTTAAAGCATACAATTAGATTCGAATCCATGTGTGTGTGTGCATGCACATTATGTGTGTGTGTATGTGTGTGTGAGAAACACATATTTGGCCAATATTTTCACATAAATGTTACATGCTATATATAGAATTATGCCCCAGTGTTTCCATGCAGCAATATATGTTATTTTGTGATCTTAGATATCTTCCTCATCCTTTTTAACTTTTGTATAATATTCCATGATAAACTGATGGACACTCCAGTATTCTCTAAATGCTTGAAGCTTCTGTTACAATGAACCACGTGGCTGTGGGAATTGAGCTGATCAGAGCCAGGAAAATCATTCTCATAGACAGCCTGTCTGCAACCTCGGTGTTTTTAAGTTAGGAACTGCATGCACTTGAGGGACTTAGAATTTTAAAAAGCAATTAATACATAAAATGTGAATGTACAGTTGGGTACAAGGAAGAACATTATTACTAGACATAGCTGAAATAAGATTTAGGGAAAAAAGATCGTTTTCATGTTTGGGTCCCACAGATAAATCTGAAATGCTTAGCAGTGATAGAGCTTGGCAGAGAAATACTTTCCCAGCAAAATTCCAATACATTGTTAAATTCTGCTTCCTCCCATGTTCTGACTCCCAGTAGTGTCAGTATGCCCCTACTGTCCTCTGCAAATACCTATATTATTACATTGCACTACCTTTATCTGGTCACATGTCTGCTTCTTTTAATCAATTCTGAGATTATTTTGAAGACTTATTCATTGGTGCATCACCTGTATCGTACATACCACCTCACATAAAGCAGATATTCAAAAAGTTTTTGAAGTGAATGAATTAATTAACTAATCAATGACTTCATAAAAAATACTTAATTCATAAGACAAATAATCTTAAGAGAGACAGTTTGCATTGGGGTTCAGCAAATCTAGTTTTGAAACTGCTCTGACATTTACCAGCTCTGTGACTGGGGAAAACAACCTCTTTAAGCCCCAATTTCCCACCTGTAAAATGGGGGTAGTAATAACACCATACTTTATATGAACATTGTAAGGATTAGATGATATAACGTATTTGTATTGGTTAGCTTTTGATGCTTAATGAACCACCCCAAATTTGGCACATTAAAACAGTAAACATTGGGGCTGGCCCGGGGACGTAGTGGTTAAGGTCACGCGTTCTGCTTCAGGAGCCCGGGGTTCTCAGGTTCGGATCCCAGGCGCGGACATACCTATGGCTCATCAAGCCATGCTGTGGCAGCATCCCATATAAAGTAGAGGAAGATGGGCATGAACGTTAGCCCAGGGCCAGTCTTCCTCAGCAAAAAGAGGAGGATTGGCAACGAATGTTAGCTCAGGGCTACTCTTCATCACAAACAAAACCCAAAAAACAGTAAACATTTATTATTTCTGATGAATCTGGGGTCAGTTGGTCTGAGACGGCCTCACTCACATGTCTGACAGTCGGCAGGCTATCAGCTGGGGTGCTCGGTTCTCTTTCACATGGCTTTTCCAGCAGGTTATCTCAGGCTCGTTCTCACAGTGGCCTTGGTGTCCAGGTGAGGCAGGAGGGCACAAACCCTGATGTGCAGGCACTTTTCAAGCCTCTACCTGCATCACATTTACTATTGTCTCATTTGCAAAGTGAGTCACATGAATAATCTCAGAATAAGTGTGGGAGGGGACTATCCATGGTGTGGATAGAGGTGGGACGTTTACTGTGCCCATTTTGCAAACAATCTACCCTCCCAGCATAAGTGTTTAACACAGTATCTGGCACATAAAAAACACTTAATTAAGGTGACCATTAATAATCATAACACAACTATTGTTGCTATATGGACAAACATTTTCTATAAAGCAAATTATCATCATGATCATCATCATTATTAAATATAGTTCCTCTTACACTTTCTTGGAATTGCTTTTAGCTTCTAACTGCTCTGTCTCTAAGCCTGCTCCCTAATCAGGAATCCGTCACTTCTTTCACATCCAATTATCAATCCGTGTCAGCTGATGATGATACTTATGTCTTGAGATGGAGTCTAAGTTTGCGTTTCCCGCCAAATCTGAATCTGAGCAAGGATTTGGAGGCAGGTGGTCTATTTGGAAGGTGAAGGTGGCAAGCAGGAGTAAGGCAGACTGTAATGGGGAAGGAGGAAAAGCCAACCTAAGGATCAGTTTTCTATGATGCTGTTGTGGGAAAAGCAGATCAATTTCTTCAGGGCCTCCAAGAAGCACAAATCATGCTTCCCAATGTTGTCTAGCCAATAGACAGGAGGCGGGAGCATTTATCCCAGGACACTTTGCCTCCCATTGGTTGAGGTCGTTCCTGGAGCATTAGGTCACACACCCCATACTTGCTGGCTGTGCCTGCCCAGGGGCCTATGGGACTCTCAGTTCAGCCCTACGGCATAATTTGCAAAGGCTAAAGAGGCACACTTTACGTGGGACACTCTTAGCGGGAGGTGAGTTGGAAATGGCCACCACAACTGCAGCTGAAACCAAATGTGAGTCAAAGAGATGTGACAGGGACACTACCGACACCTTCTACAGATGGTACAAAAACGCTGGAGGATTTGCAGACAAGAGGCTGACATCATGACTCCACACCGTGGCCCATGACCTAGCTCTCACCGGCCTCGCAGGCTTTCACTGTCAGCGCATTTCTATCACGCTTGGAAATGCATCCAGGAAAATGAGGGTGATAATCAGCCCATCAAGGGAGAAACTTAATCTGGTCCATAAGCTTCGGTTTATTTCACAATTTAATCCAAATAGTATCCGTTTTATACAAGTCTTTCTTCAAATATCTTCTGAAATACTTCACATTTTTAAGGTTACAAATCCTAGTACCCATTTGTTCGTCTCTTTGAACAGTTGTCTAAGAAATTCTCTCTCATATAAAGAACTTTGGCCATCAGGTTTTTCGTACAAGCACTCGGAAAAAAAAACACCATGGAGAGCAGAAGCTTAGAGTTGTATTTATTCTAATAAGTTAGTGCTTAAGATTCAGCGTGATTTTCTTTCTTGCCTTTTAGCAACAGCAGCAACAAAAAAGAATTATGTCTTAGCACATCCTTCATCCAGAGAGCCAATTAAAAATACTCTGTATTTATGTTTCCTTATGTTTCGCTAAGACCATTTTAAATATCGGCATCATTGACGTAGAAATGATACCTGTCCACCTGTCTTGCATACACAAGGAAACTCACAGTTTGAAGATTCCATTCAGACCACTCATTTGATTTTAAAAGAAAGAAAAAAGAAAGTCAAATTTGTTAAATTGGCAGCATCGAACAGAGAAGTTGGCATCAGAATACAAAGTTAAAGGTGCCAGGACATCTCAGGCACTTACATTCTCTTCTCAGCTTGCATAGCATGGAGTATGTTTTATTTCATTATTAATCACAGCTTAGTCATGTAGCACTTAAGTGCCTATGACATGCTTGGAAGCCAGGACGAACCAAGCTGGGATGGGAAGACTCTAAGATCAAGCTTTTTATGACTGTCCTTAGGAATTAGCTGATAAATAATGTATGCAACATCCCACTGATTCAAGGAGCACTGGGTTTGATCTTAGAGACTCACGTACAGGATTTTTGTAAACAGGTCTGAAATGACTTCTGGTATATTGCATGCTTTTCCATGAATTTTACTTAACAAATACGCACACCTAGGCATATGTGGTTTGTGTTATTTCTTTTTCTTTTCAATTGGACGAAACTATTTTTACTTCAAAGTCATTTTAACCAAAGGTAGATGAAAAATGTGCTTTTTGGCGGCTTTTGTGATTTGATCTGAAATAAAAACAATGACATTGCTTTGTCCTATGTAAATATGATTTTTTTAACAAAGTGAAATATACTTAGATTCGAAAGTACAGTATTATGATTTCAGCAGTTACATTATACACATGAAATCTTTGGTGATATTGATGGAAAGGAAAAGTACTGAAGAAGAGAGGTTTGAGAAAGCTGGATATGAAATTCTGAAATGACTCATGATCTCATAGACAAGAACTCAATATGCCAGAGGTGAACAGGGAATAGTTAGTTCTGATTAACATGTCGACAAGATGTCATTCATATAGTCCCTGGGCTGCAACTGGCAGGCCATTTACTGGGGTTACATCGGAATTGTTCAAATGAAGAATCAGAGTCACCTAAGGCATTTTAACACATTTCATGTAAGCAGTATTTTCCAGAAAGCATTACCAAAAGAACATAGCATCAAGAGGGCTTTGCACAGACGTAGAATAAGAGAATAGAGCTGGTTGTGCAAATAGAATAAACTATGAATTCATTAAATGATATATGAATTGTGTGTGTGGAAAGGGAGATTACAATTTTTGCCCACAGTCACCTGTTTAAAAATATTTTAAATGCAAAAAAACATGCAGATGAACTAGAAAGGCTATATGTCATGATATTGTGCAAGTTTCAAGATGGAAATCTGAACTCCCAACACAATTTCTCTCTCTCACTAAACCCTTAGAAATGATGGAGAAGTTTTTTTTCAAAAGAGCCAAGAAAACTTTTAAAAACAATGTGTTTCCATATTCATTGTATTAGTCACTATATTTTTCTGTGCGCTTAAGTTATCATAATAAAATTACAAAGAAAAGGAAAAGAAAGTGAAGATTTCACTTGTTTCGGCAAGCAGAGAATGAATTTTTCTTATTTTCAGGCTTCCATGGAGATTCATCCTGACCTTGCTACTCTTTAACCTCTCTGACCATCATGCCATGTCTCACAAGCTGTCTGAGAAACATACCAATGATCCAACAAATCTCCCTCTGGCGTATTCACCCAACGTGCTCCTTATTCCCAGCAGGTTGTTTAGCATGTAATTTTCTGTATCCCGTGTCTGAGACACAGTACCCAGACACCCTGCTGTCCCATCGTGAAATCCTCATCACACCTAATGTTCGATCTCCACTGATTAAAACATCCTCCAGTGCTCCTTCTGGGCAAATTAAAATCAGAAGTGCAAAGTTGCTATCTTCCCAGAAATCTGCAGATCATAACAATTGAAAAAACTTCACAATAATTAACCTGTTTTGTAAATGACTATGGTGGAAACACATTTTCACCATGGTTACTGTTACTCTAGAAAGTGCTGTATGTCTTTGGAGCGAGCTCTCCCAAAATAGCTATCAGAGTTTCCCAACCTCAGCATGATCAACACTTTGGTCTAGATAATTCTTTGCTGTGGGGACTGTCCTGTGCATTGTGTTTAGCAACATCCTTGACCTCTACCCAATAGATTCCAGTAGCATCCTCTCAATTATGAAGACCAAAAATGCCTCTAGATGTGGCCAAATTTCCCCTGAGGAATGAGGAGTGGGGCAAAATTTACCCTATTTGAGAACCACAGGTTTAAGTACAAAAGGATTTAATATACGAAATTATATACTTAAAAATATTGTTCCAACGTATGTAGAACTGGGCTTGAGGGAAGCTTCTGAGAATCTCAGGACACCAGAAAAAGGGGCCCAGCAAGCAAGTGCTACCTTTATCACAGACGGAAGTGAGGGGATCAAGAAGCCACTGGCCTGCCTCTTTGATGATTTGTCGATGAGGAAGTCACTGCCATACTCGTGTATCCGAGACCACCCTGTCTCCATCACACCCTGTGCCAGCCCAATAAGATAACTCTCTCCTTGCTTTAACCCCCACAAATCTAGGAACTGAACATGGTGCACCTTCATTCACAGTCCAATCACTAACCAACACACATAGCTGCAATCTGGCACAATAGCTCACGCTGCAGGGGATCTGCAAGTGAGGAGCACACCCCATAGAGCAGAATATGCCCCCCCACTCAACAGAGCTGAGGCTCTATAAAAGCAAGACGGCACAGACTAACGTAGTCAATCTAAAACTTCACTAATTAGATATTTTACATTCTGTTTTTCTAGCTAAATGTTCAAAAGTTGATGTATATTTTATACTCAGAGCACCTTTTAATTCAGACTAACCACATTTTAAATGGTCAAAAGGCACAGGGGGCTGGGACCTAGCATATCAGACAATGCAGGTCTAAATAACCATAGGTCATCATTCCTGAAAGAAAATCTTCATCTGTTAAAAAATAATAATAACATAATAAGAGTAACAATAATCACAGCAATAACTAAACTGATATGGTGCTTATAATGTGTTCTGTTCTAAGCACTTCACAGGTATGAACTCCTTCAATCTTCACAATTATGGTATTAGGACAGCAACATTATTAACAGAGGAAGAATATAAAGCAAGGGAAAGTTTAGTACTTGCCCAAGGCCCCAGTGAGGCCAAAATCTCAGAACACACCAACAAAAACAGGAGGATGGAAGATAAGATGGAAGGTGAATGAATTAATTGCCTCATTTTCTTACAAAAGGAGTCAATGAATATTATTTTATTCTGAAGTTGTTGAGACATGCAGGATTAAAGTACACTAATTAAAGAAATAAAAGCAACAGTAAGATACTTCCAAAATGCGGAAGAGATACATGTGGGAAAATATTGATAATAAATTAAAATACAGAAAGAAGAGGAAGCAGCAAAGAGACATACTGAAACTAAACTAATGACAGAAATAAGAACAATGAATGCCTCAATGTAAATCGAATTACATATGAATTCAAAAGACTTTCAGAGTTAGCCAAAAAATCAAAATATGCTATACCACAAAATATATACTAAAACAAAGTGACCCAGATTGTTTTAAAATAAAAGGAGAGGCAAAAATATCCTAGAAAAATAGAACAACAACAACAACAACAACAACAACAACTTGGGATCATAGCATCGGGCCTGGTATTTCTGACACGGTTTAAAGAAATAAAGCACGAAATGAAGGGAAAAGTCAGTTTGCTGTGGTGATTTAAAGGAGACACAAACTATACACACTAAATTAAGTAGCAGTGAAATGTATACAGCAGCGTTCTCCAAATTTCAATAATTCATATTCTAGTTTCATGAGTTTTTGCTGTCTTCATAAAATTTTTAATTTTGTTAATATGATTTCTTTAAATTGAATTCTTTTAAATTAAATAAAAACATTTTAAACAGAGGCTGTATATCACTTTCAAAACTACAAAACAAATTCTTACTGCTGTAAAAAACAAGGTAACTATTAAACAAAAAAAAAATTAGTAAATTTGCCTGGATGCTAGTATCATTGAAGAAACAGGAGGAAATAGGACCTTCAAACTGGGTAATAAAAGAGGTTTGAAAAGAGACTGTTTACAAAGCTGTGGGCTGGTGGAGACAAGTTTAAAGAAATCCACCAGGAATAGGGCAGTACCCCGGAGACAGCAACAGCTGGGAGCAGTTACCAGCTCTTGGTCAGAAGGACAGAGAGACGGAGTGATAACTAAAGACAGAATGGCCAGCTGTGTGGGGAGGACCAACAGATAGGAGCTGCTGCATTTGATGAAGGAATGTAGCCAACTCAAAATAACCCAGCAGGGAAGGAGCCAGAGAAACAAAGACTCCTACCTAACAATTCTCCAACCTCTTGCTGTGCCCTGTTGGTGGGATCCAACAGAAAACTAGAGGACAAGGAAGTCTGATTATTCAGAATATACTGGTCGCCTGCTAGGGCAGAGATCAGAGGGGAGAAGAGCAGAGGATGTATATTCAAAGGGCAAACAAGATTCTCAGAACAATTCTATCTTCTGCCTAATATTCTTATGCCCTTCTCTAGTATCATGTGGAATTAGCAGAGTTAGCAAACGAATGAAAATAAGCTAACAGCACTGAGTTGAGACTGTCTTCCATCATACTGAAAACTTGAAGATAAGTGAAGAGAAATAACTTCCTCACTATGTTATCCAATGTTATTCATTCCATGCCTATGTACCATTTAAAACCATCTTACCATCACCTTTATAAGGATCTCACACTTTGAAATATATAGTAAAACCTTCCAGCTACAGCAAGAACACAAAAATCGTGTAAATATACTAGTCATTGGAAGTATCATCGTAACCCTCCATCCTTGACAAATCACAAAGATATAAAACAAAAGTTAAATATAGACAAATCTGAAAAACGTAGTCCATAAGTATGCAATACAAATATTTCTATGGACAGACTGTAGAATGTGGCTTCTTCTTAAGCATCCATAGGTTATTTACAAATATTGACCATAAGTTAGACTCAAAGCAAATTCAAAATGCTAAGAATAGAAATAAGAGATACATAGTAGTTTATGGTTCCTAACAAAAATGCATATCACCCAGAAACACAGAACAAACGAAGAAACCAAATCTCTCAACCAATGGGAATTTAAAAGAATATATTTTGTTTTAAATATCAAATAACTCTTAGGCCACAGAGACAATCAAAAGTACATTTTCTGAGTTATTAGATTACAGTGGTACTGAAAGATCTCTATGTAAAATGTAGTATAATGCCAAAGTTTTGCTAAAAGGAAAAGCAGAATCATAAACACATAAACAGAAAGAATGAAAATGGATAGTGTGTTAAACACAAAAATATAAGAAAAAGAACTCAAAGAAAAAGCTAGGAAAAGCAGAACAATAGAATTAATAAATATAAAAATATAAGTTTATTTATAGGAAAGGCGAAAAAGTAGAAATGATAAGGGTATGAAATAATTGAAAGGAAGAATAATGGAGTTAATACATATAAAAGTGTATATTCATGTATTGCAAAACAGAAAAAGTAGAATTGATAAATACACAAAATGATCAGTTTTTTGACTAAAAAATAAAAAAACACTTTATTAATAAAAAAGAATATATTAACATACAAACTTAAGGATGTGAAAAATGGTACTGATTAAAAGGATTCTAAAAGAATATTTGCTCAAAAATATGCCAATAAATTTGAGAATGTGACTAGACCATTTTCTATAAATATAAAAGTACTGTACTGCAAATTGACTCAACAAAAGATAGAATACTTGAATAGACCCAAAACCAAGGAAGAAATTGAGAAAGTTGTCAAAGATCTACTTCTCAATAAAGTTCCAGACAATTTCATGTATGAATTCACTCAAACCTTCAAGAAACAGATAATTCATGAGCTTTTTAAATTGTCCTAAAGCATAAAGTTAGAATTAATGCTTCCTAATTCCTTTTAGAAAACCGTTATAGCATAAATACCTAAGCTTGACAGGGGCGGCATTGGAAACAGAACCTATAAACCAAACCCATGAACATTGATTCAAAAATCACAAAGTATCAGCAAATAGAATCCGCAGTACATTTCAAAAATAATACACTGAACTAAGTGGGTTTTAGTTTAGATATTCAAAAATAATCCAATATTAGAAAAATATGATTTTAATTCAGCATATAAATAGGCAGAAAAGAAAGTAATAAAATAATATGGTTATATCAATAAGTGCCAAAAAGTTATCTGATAGAATTCAGCAGCCAATTCTATATATATTAATATAAAAATATATTACAGTGAGTCACATCATAAAGTAGATATAGCTGCTAAAGTTTTAACATGATACGAATAAACAAAACTCTCAATCAATTACTTTTTTTTGAAATGCATTTAATTAATTAATTAATTAATTTTTTTTCCCCCCAAAGCCCAGTAGATAGTTGTACATCATAGTTGCACATCCTTCTAGTTGCTGTATGTGGGACGCGGCCTCAGCATGGCCGGAGAAACCGTGCGTTGGTGCACGCCGGTGATCCGAACTCTGGCCGCCAGCAGCGGAGCGCGCACACTTAACCCCTAAGCCACAGGGCCGGCCCTCAATCAATTACTAAATGAATGAATCCTGATGATTTATTTCCATATCAACAGCCTTCAATTTTGGCAGAAGGGAGCCACTCCTGGAAGGAAAATAGAAGTCTGAATAGGAGTGTTTGGACTTCAGAATTTGACAAATACAGGTGCAAATAGCGTTCAGCTAGGTATTAGCAAGGTGATCATGACCAATTATATAATCTGCCCAAGTCCAGCATTTTCTAAAAATGACATGAGGACAATAAAGCATATCTTGCTAGGTCTTTTGAGGATTATAAACAACATATGCAGAGCAGTCAGTGCTCAATACACACAGTAGGTGCTCAATAACTGCTCCCTTCACTGTCCTTGTTGCTAGCTATGGAACTAATAATTTGCACAATTGGCATCTGAGTCTGAGCTTACACAGGAAGTGTTTTCTTAAAAGACCTCCACCCACTCCACTAAACCTATTTAGGGAGAAAACATAACACGTTAAAAGATTTTCCCATTACAAAATAATTCTTGTTTATTTGGAAAAATTGGGAAAAAATGAAAACAATGTAGAATTAAAGTTCTCATCATTCTCTCATAGGCATCATTACATTTTGACACATGTCCTTCTATGCTTAGGATCATACTTGGAATTATACCCTTTAAATAAATTTTTAAAACAACTTTAAAAAGTCTTCAGTGTAAAAGTGCTTGATTTGAAAACTTCATTTCAAATATAATTTTAGCTACTCATCCATTTTTCAACACCAAAACTGGCAGTGTCTTTGATCTGATCAAAAGCCGCATACTACATACTACAATCTGTCAATATTTATAAACCCACATCATTGGTCAAATGTGGAACTGGTTCAAGAGATTGGGGCTGTGTCAATGAAACGTCTTCCCACCAGGTTCACAAACAAACCAGATAGATGTGGGTGTCTCTTAATGGCAGCTCAGTAATAACCATTTTCAAGTAGAAAGGACCACAGACGTAATGGCTGGAACAGAATCCTGTCAGATGCCATGGGGAAAACCTTCATTATTTGTCTATCAAACAGAAAGTGAAGTGAAAGTTAGACAATTTTCCAGTTAATTTCACCAATGTAGATGAATCAACTGTACATTTGAGTTCCTTGGTGGCAAATAACATAAATGAATCACTGTGTCTCCTTGAACCTTGAATTATCTGGTAGAACTGTCCACACTGCTGAAATTAACCACCTAACTGCCAACATTCCGATTTCCACCAGGCTTTTGCAAACTTCTGTACACCCATAATATCTCAAGAATTTTGCCTGTTCAAACTTTTTATGTTGCCTATGGTTAAAGTCGGCTGCAATTAAACACGAGATTATTGGCTAAAAAGCCTATTATAGTCCTTGTTTAGCTGCCTAATTTTCTTCCATTAATATGTTCTTAAAGCTGATGCAAACCACTTTTTCCAAGCTAATTTGGGAAACACATTTTACAAAGAGCAGGTAATTTTAAAAGCATCATTCTAGTGTTGGTCTTTCATTATTTCTCTAATAAACAACATAATTGGTAGGAGCTGAGGCCACCTACAGATCAATCTTTACACAGACCTTCCAAATTCAAGTTACAAATCTTCTTCCTGAGGTCAATCTTATTATCTTATGGGAAAATGTTGAGAAAGATTAGTTATATGATTTTTTCCCTTGCGTCTCCTCCTCCTTGTAAAATATCATTTATCAGTCCACGTCCTGGAAAATCAGACATAATTGCAGGAGCTCTAAGAAATAAAGGGAAGACTCTGTCACATTTTATTTTTATCAACTTTGTTTTGAAAGCTTTCGATGTGTAGCTTCTTTTATTAAATGATTTTATGCATATGTTCTCTACAAGAGGAGAATAAGACATGAGTATGCTGTTTGCTGTATCTAGGGGTGTCACTTGGAGAATCAACCTCAATTAAATCTAATTACATTCCCCTTCAACTAGAAAAGCATGAAAAGGGCCCATAAACTTTATTTTAATTGTAAGTCAATTGCATTGTCAAAGCGCAGAAAATATATTAAATGAGTATGACAGAGACATCCTACACGTACCATGGTTTCTCAAGCAAAGAGAGTGACTTAGTAGTGGGTTGATTTTTAAATCCACATTCAAATGTTATCCAAAATATTGTCCCACTATTGAACTAATACTATTCTTTCCAACAGAGACACGATCTAATGTTGAAAGGCATGCTTGTTCCGTAGGACTGCAGGATGAAGAGTTCATGCAAACCAGTCATTGAAGGCAATAGACAGACAAGGATTCTCTCAAACTCAGACAACCAGCCTGATCTGTAATTGTGCCCAAAAATAATAGTCGTAATTTTTATGTATACATTTTTGGGTTTCTCATAGGTTTCTGGGAAATAACTCCATAAAACATTCCCAGGGGAGTGTGATGCTGTGCTTGGCCAAGCCTGAGTCATGTAATCCCTCCTGCAGCTAAGGGGAATCAAGAGTCCTGGGACTGCAGGTATTCTAAACTCGTTCCCTTGATTAGAAATATTAACGGAGATCTTAGCTCCTGCACTGTGTTACTTCTCCTCTCTCCAAGGCACTTATTTTATAAGACTACATGAAACAACCTTCTAGAAATAGTCATCATGTTTATTGTGAAGGTATTATTGAGGGCATATTATTGTATTAATAAGGGGCATTTTGGGGTCTATCCCATACTTCCTTTTTTTTTAGAATCCATATGAGAACTTTTTATCTGATCTTAGCGTCAAGAATAGTTATGGTTTTCCTGAGAAATATGTTCAATTCTATCTTCCGGAAACTGTGACCTGTGTAACTAATTATGTTTCCCTAATGTTTCCTTATTTTTAACTCTGAGAGAATACTAGGGTCCTATCATTAGCAAGAAAATGTACAGAAAATTTACTGATGGTGATGATGATTCTTACTACATAGGTTGATTTTCTTCTCTCCTCTCTACTTGTAATCTGAATTAGTTCAGTACATTTTATATATTCTTATAAGGTACAATACATATTTTCTGGAACAGATAGTGACATAAATATACGAGGAGTAATAAACTCAGTAGCGAATGGGGGCCAAGCAAGTGATAGAAATGGATAAAGCATGCATGTGGGACCTAGAGAAGAGTGTCAGAGCCTCTTTGAAAGAGCAGCCCTTCTTCAGGTCCAGTCAGTGCCATGTGGAAAAGTGACACCAAGGTGGCCAGATCTTTCAAGAGAAACCAGAACTTCATCCTGTTACTGAGCAATGGGCTCATTCTGCTCACCACGATCGGAGTCAATTAATCACAAGTTAGGGATTGAGAAACGAAGTTTTAATTTGATTAGCCAGCATAACCAGGAAGATGGCAGACTAATGTCTCAAAAAACCATCTTCAAAGATTACAGAATTTTGAAGCAGTTATTTAGGGAAAATGGGCAGTAAGGAGGAGGTCCAGGGATGTTGGTCTCCAGGCATCACGGGCTTCAGGCATCACGTTGTTCCATTCTTCTGTCAGCTGCGATGGATAACTTGTAGGTGTGTTTCCCGCTTGTGGTCAGCCTGTTCCTGGAGAGAAACTCATAGAACAAAGTTTTTAATTTATCAACCTATTGGGAAGTACATATGTTAGTGGATGCCATAAATCAGGAGAGCATGTGAATTTTTTGGAGTACGTGCAGAGCAGCAAATTGTCACGGAGAGGAGGGACTGGGGCTATTTAGTGTAACAAGATGGCCTCACTTATGCTCACTTACAATCATAACTGCATACTGCCTTCAAATATGTAAACTTAACATTGGTGGATAATACAGAAATATATTATCTCTGTTGTTAAAGCTATTCTTATTTATTTTTGTCTCTATTAATAGCATAACAAATTAGAAATGTTTGGTTTATTAAAGCAGAAAAGGGATTTGTGGAAAGGATATTAGTTAGCTCGTGGAGTCAATGGGCGCTTTGCAGTGGGCAAGAGCCAAGGATTAGAGTTTGAGCACAAACCCGATTACAGGACGGGGAAACCCTGGTTCTGCCGCATTTGGACGCTGCTCACCGACGTGCCGCTGGGCTCTGCTGCCACCATCACCCTGCACGCTGGGTACTGGAGACTGTCTCCATCTTAGACATGAATCCCAGATGCACCCAGCCTCTCTCAGGAGCATTCAGTAGGCTGAGCTTAGCCATATGCTCAAGACCAAGCTGCCAGGGATTGATGAGAACATGTATCTGAACTTTTGTCATCCATTGTTGGAAGTTTTTCTAAACACAGGACAGGGGTTCACATGCTCAGTATGGCCTGAGAGCAATATTCAATTGACAGTTTTTTGAAATGACAAAAAAAAAACCCACAAACCTATTTGATGTTAAGCAATATTTTTCTTTGAAAACATCCAATATACTATGCTTTTTATAAAGAGGAAATAAGATCAGTTTCGTCTTTGAGATTACTAGTTATTATCCATTAGTGTCAAGGTTCTACCTTTGCAAGTTATATGGGGCTGTGAAATAATAATATGTTCCTTGTTTGGGTGAGTAAACAAAAATCTAACGATCTTTTTATGGGAGGTAAAAATAAAACAACTTAGATGACTAAGCAAAAGCCTTACAGCTACCTTTGGAGAGAACCAACACTAAGCCCTTAGTGACAGCCTCCAGGTGGTATCAAAAACCAGTGGCTCGACCTTATCAAGTTAGACTCACCGGGGTCAGTTATAAGGGCTTAAAAGTACTGATGCCCAGGCCATCTCCAGGGATATGGGTTTAACTTGCCTGCAATGAGGCCCATAATCAATACCTGTTAAATGTTCCCCAGGCGCTTTCAGAGCTGAGAACCAGTGTCCTGAGACTAAGAAAGAGGAATTAGTCCCATAGATAAAGAAAAAAGGAAAAGAAGTTTCTTTTGAGGGAGCCACGAGATAACATCTTTTCGAAAACATCCATCCCACTGGCGCGAACGTAGAGCCCTTTATTTGGGTGAAGAATGAAATGACAAGTTTTATCAATTCCAGAGGATCGATAGTGGCTGCCAAGTGCTGATCTAAAAATGATAATAATAGTTGTGAGGCTGGAGTGAATCCAAGCAGGAGAAAGTCCAGCGACTGACGACCAAGGCCTGCCACGGGTACAGCAAGAGTAATTTCCAGCAGGCGGCCCAGGCACTTGCTGTCCCTAAGTTAAGACACGTGATACAAATGCGCTCACCCTACCCAGTACACAGGATCTCTACGAACACCATGCACCTTCCTGACCAGCTGTGACAGAGCAGAGAGGCCTGCTCTTCAAGAATGACGCAAGAGAGAGGTCCATTGTTTGAGAAGTAAGGGAGACAAGCAGTGTTTCTCTAAGCGTGGCCTATAGATTCCCGGAGGTCTTCCTTTTAGGAAGTCCATGACGTTGAAACTATGTTCATAATAATCTTAAGATGCTATTTACTTTTTTCATTGCACTGACGTTTGCAATGGTGGTGCAAAAGCACTGAATCGATTCAGTGGCACTGAATCAAGGCAGCGGGGCCACTGTAGTTCCACTGTGCTCTTCACCTCCAAGCACTCACTGTAAAAAAACAAAATTATATATGTGTGTGTATAAAAATATAAACGTAAAGTATATGAAAAACATAAAATTATATTTACATATTTACACACAATTATTACATATGTATATTATTCCCTTTCCTCTGTCCATATGCCTTGCAATGTGGCTTTGCACCCCCTCCCAACAGAGACAGACTCTATTCCTTCACCCCTTAATTTAGGCTGGCTTTTGATTTGCCAATAGAAGGTAGAAGAAGGATAGTGACTCAGTTCTGAGCATAAGCTCAAGGACTTTCCACTCTCTCTTGGAACTCTGGCTTCACCAGGAGAACAAGCCCTCGCTAAGCTGAGGATGAAAGACCATGCAGATGAGAGCCCCACTGTCCGAGGTGAGGCCATCCTAGACCAGCCAGCCAGCCATACCAAACACGGGAGAGAGCCCAGCCAAGATCAGTTGAGCTGCCTACCCTCTCTCTGGCTGACTGAGGATGCGTGAATGAGCCCAGGTGAGAGCCACAAGCAACCCAGATGCCCTGTAGGCTCATGAGCAATAATAACTGCTTATCGTTTTAGACAGCTTGTTGTTATTGTCGATGCTGATTCACAGCATTATTGTGGCAATAGATACATGTACCACTCTATTCCAAGAAACTAGAGTGGCGCTTGATGCCTAGAAAAATAGTCTGATAAACAAAAAATGTTGGTAGATGTTTGAAAGAATGAAGAACTAAACTAAAAAATACCTTCTTTATACACTAGCCCAATTACATTTTCCCCACTTGGTCTTGAACTAACCTAAACAGTGTAATAAGTTTGCTCATGCAATTAATTCAGTTCTTCTGGGTATCCGCACCAATTACTGGAAAAGACAAAAACCAACATTAGAATAGACATTGCTACTAAATAAAAGGTATTCAAATATTTATATGTACTCTCTCTCTCTGCAGAGTCTATAAATACACCAGCCCAGACAAGCTTTATTGGTGTTAGCTGAAGCAGATTGCAGCTAAGAGACAACCATGGCTTTCACTTGCCTTTGAGCCACTGCTCACTCACACAGAATGAAGATTTCCCTGTTTTGTTTCTGCCTAATCATTTATTGTAATGCCAAAGGAAGGAAAATAAATCTTGGAAACTTTGACCAAAATCAGTTTAGTTTCTCCATTATCACAGCAGGCAAGGAAAACATGGGGTTTTCATTTTTAAGGATAATCTTTCTTAAAGTGTGTACAATAACTAGCTAAGTCTAAATAATACTAGAAACATTTGAAATGTTTTTAAAGATTCAAGACTGCGCTGGTTTCTGCCTTTAGATCATAAAGTCCATTTTTTGCTAGCTTTCATTTTCTTTCAGCAGTTGCAGAGGCATTGAATACTTTGCAAATTGTTGACTAAGTCAGAGAAATCCCTGGCTTAGAACTTGATACAAATGAAGTTACTGTTTAAAGATTCCTTATTGTAGTTTTAAAAAATTAAACAAAATTAATATCTGCTTTGAATGCAGTTATTGTTTTAATTAATTTCCATTCATAATGCACTATCAATTAATTCAATTAAAATATTGGGCTTTTAAAAATAATTGGATATTTTATACTTGAAGTGAGTTTCTTTTTTGGTGCCAACAATTTTCGCCCAGCTCTCTTTGTGTTGTAAACTGTTTTCTTCCTTTTCTGCTTCCTTCCTCTCTCCCTGCCTGTCTTTCTTTATCCCTCTTTCCTTGCTGCCTGCCTCTTTGCTCTCCCTCTCTCTCTTCTGTCCCTCCCTCCATTTTTTTACTTCTTTTTCTCTCCTGCTTTTTCCTTCTTTCCTTTTCTCCTCTCCTCTGCTCTTTTCTCTCCCCCTCGCCCCTTCTTTCTTCCTCCCACCCCACATCCTTCAGTAGCCACTTAGGAAGAGCAGAACGGATAAGAGTGGGTATTACTTTCTTTAGCACATTCGCTCAGATAACATCAGCACAGGCCAGCATGACTAATTTATTCTTTTTCTTGAGCTGACAGTAATAGATCACAAACAGAAAAAAAATTTTTTGATGTGGCCAGGAATCCAATTTTTTAACTTTCCAAATGCAAACTCAATTCTTCCTTCTATATGTTAGAGGTCAGAAAAAGTTACATCTTTGGGCTGCTTTTCCTATTAATCTACTTGCACATTTTAAGTATTTAACAGTTTCAAATTAATTAACAATAGGGCTGTGTGTATGTGTTTTTGATATTATAATTCTGAAACACATTACAACTTATCTTTGTTAGTTTTATGAAATTTCAGTTGAACACCAAATACTGTCAGTTGATCAATTTGTGATATATGCATTTTATTTGTATCTATTTACATTAATCATGACAAATAATATATATTTTAACTAAATTGGTATGCTAGTTCAATATGACTTCAGTTTCATCAATTTTATCAGTTGATTACCCCATTTAATTGGTGTTTTCATTTTTCTATATAACTAACCTCAGGATTTAAAACTGGCTTTGTCAATGCGTGTCCAAAATTAATCTACATTTCTCATAAGAGAATGAGAAAAAGCACAATTAGGACACTTGTTAAAGTAGATTTTAAATCAAAAGAATCAAATTCAAAACAATTATAACCTGACTAACTGGGTTCAAAAATCACTGTGAATGTTAACCCAATATTGATGTAAATATTACACTTACGCTTTCCTATCAATAAAGCTCATTTGCAGAAGTCTTTTGCAAGGTAATTTGATAATACATTTTATAGTCAGTGCAGAAGTGTTCATAAAATTGATGATTTACCATTAAGAAATATGGAACACTTTGTCTAAAAAAATTGGAAAAATATCTGGGCGTGAAGACATCCATCATGGTATTATTTATAACGCTAAAACATTGAAATCAACGTAAATACTCAACAATAGGAAAATGACCAAATAAATTACGATAGCATGGAATTTTGTACAGCCATTAAAAATAAAAACTATGAAAATTATGTAGGAACGTGGAACATTCTTAAGTGTTGTCTGTGTTATCATTCAATTTATATGAGAATCGTAGAGCTCTAACTATCCTATATGTACTGAGAGAATGCATCAGGCACTGTGTTAAGAGTGACAGGCATAAAGCTGACATGTAAAAGCAAAGGATATGTGATTCCTGCCTTGGAATCTGGTCCACCTGCAGGAATGTCCCCAACTTCCCACTTAGGGAAAGGTTGTTTCCTTCTGCAAGCTAGGAGAGAGAATCAGTTCCATGCCTCTCCCCTAGCTTCTGGTGGTTTGCTGGAAATCTTTGGCATTGCTTGCCTACTAGAAGCATCACCCCAATCTTTATCTTCATCTTTATAAAATGTTCTCTGTGTGTGTGCCTGTCTCCAAATTTTCGCTTTTTTTAAGGATACCAGCCACATTGGATTACGCCCACCCTAATTAACTTGATGACCTCTGTAAAGACCCTGTCTCCAAATAAGGCCACATTCTGAGGTACTGGGGGTTAGGATTCCATGTGGATTTGAGGGGGACTCAGTTCAACCCATAACACTTTGTATGTCGTAAGCTTTCAGTAAATGTTAGTTACTCTTACTACTATTATTCCAATGTTGCTAAGAGTAGTAGTCACATTATGCCATGATGTGCATGTGGCCAGACTGGACGTGCTAATCAAATACAATGAAAGCAGTTGATTTGTTAGGATGATAAAATACTAGAAGATCAGGTAGTTTTTTTGTTTCCTTGTTTTGTTTTGTTCATTTGTAAATTTCTATAATATCCATCCCCCATAACATTTGTGCTATTTAAAAGGGGAAAACATCTAGAAGGTCTCTCAAATATAAGCCATTATCGTTCAGCCATAAATGCAATTTCACATGCTTCCCACTGATTCCCATCTTTATAATATTGTTTTTCCTCTCTCAAATAGAAACTTCCATGAAACAGTCCAGGTCTCTGTTGGGGAATGAGGAAGATTCTTTTTCCCTTCATTCTATGCTCTCCAAAGTTTTTAATTACTGCATGAAATAGCAGCCTTCTCACCTGGCTTTGTGTCTGTTCCTAGTATTTTATTTCAACATTTCTGCTTATCTCGGCCAGAAGAGATGACATTCTTTTCAAATTTCTCTCATTTCCCCTGACTGCTGTGTAGGGATTATGACAAATGTATTACTGCCTATAGATTCTTTACAGGAAAAAGGTCCTCAGGCCAAGTGATAAAATCTCTGACTTTTTCAGAATTGTTCTTTTCTCTCACCATCTTTTTAAATATTTATTTTCCTCCAGGTACTTTGGTTGTTGAATTTCTGTCTTCCTAGTATGTCAAGATCCTTGAATTAAGGACCCAATGTTTTCTTTTCAAAATAAAGTATGTTGAATTGTGTGGTTTTCGGATTAAGAAGAAATAAATGGTAAAAGTAATGACCAACTTGGAGTATTTGATGAGCCATTTAAAAAAAATATTATTCCGTAGATCATTTAGCTAAAATTGAAGTGCTACGTAAATCCACATTGAGAACTGTATCTATGAGGAATATTTAGTTTCAAGTCATGGCAAGTCCAACTAAAAATAGACTTTTCCTATTGTGAATGGGTGATGACAATGGATCCACTCAGACAATCCAGGATAATCTCCCATCTCAAGATCCATAACTTAATCACATTTGCAAACTTCTTTTTGCCAGGTAAGGTCACAATAGCCACAGATTTCTGAGATTAAAGCACAGACACGTTATAGAGGAACATTGTTCTCTCTACCACATTATTCTTGTTGGATGGGATAACAATATTATCAAGATATGACATCTCCCAAATTTATTTATAAATTTAATTTCATTCTAATCTATTTCCCATTGAGATATATCTGAAATTAATGAAATACTATGTATGAATTAGTCAATTCTGAAAGAGAATAACACAGAGAACTGGCACTGCCAAACAGAAAAACAGGGAAAGGATTGCCTTACTTCATAAGGAATTCGTCCCACTAATAGTAAACAGAAGCATAGGCCATAGAAACATGGGCAAGTGAAATAAATGGATAACTCACAATATTAAAACATGAAAAAAATGTATCAATTAGGATCCAACCAGAGAAACAGAACCAGTAGGAGATATATATTAAGTGATTTATTGTAAGGAATTGGCTTAGGCAAATGTGGGGGCTGGCTACATAGGTCTGGAATCTGTGTGACAGGCTATTGGAAATGGCTGAAACTCTCAGGCATGGGCTGAGGCTGCTATCCACAGGCAGAATTTCTTCTTCAGGGAGCCTCAGCCCTATTCTTAAGGCCTTTCAACTGATTAGATCAGGCCCAACCAGGTTATCTAGGACAATATCTCTTACATAAATTCAACTGATTGTGGACTTTATCACATTTACAAAGAACCTTGACGACAACACCTTGACAAGTGTTTGATTGAATAACTGGGAACTGTAGCCTAGCCATGTTGAAACATCAAACAGACCATCACAATGTTCAATCACACTAATAATCTAGGAAAGGAAGATTAAATTTAAAAATATATTGTTTTCACCTAGCAAATTGCAAATTGTCTTAAAATATTAAGACTCAGTGTTAATATGAGAGTAAAGTGGATGACACAATCACTAGGGACCATAAGTTATGATCCCTTCTGTTTAGCAGTGCTTCATAATATCTCAGGGGCCCCAAAATTTCCAAAAGAAATTTCATGTGCAAGAAAATAGAGGACCAGTTAGATAAATTTTTATTCATCCGTATGATGGAATGCCAGATAATCATTAACACTGAGTTAAGGACAATATTTCATGGAAAATGTTCACAATATATCAAGTGAAATAACAAGTTAATAAATATCATACACATTTGATTTTGTGCCATAATGACTAAAAAGGGTGGAAGTATATACATCAAAACTTAACAGTAATTATTTATTGGTAATAGCATAGTGGTAAATTTTTATTTTGTCATTTTAGCAATTTAGAATTTCTACAATAAACATGCATTAGTTTTGAAGTTAGGCAGACTGAAGTTGGGGTCTGCTATAATATTGAGGAGTTAAGTAATGCCATTATATAGAGAATGTTGAATATATAATGCATTTGAGGATGAGCGTCCATTCATCTGTTTAATTACTCCACCATGAATTCATTCAACAAACACGTACTAACCTTTTACTCTATGATCATCTCTGTGGAGGACAAAGAAAATACAATAGTGAGGAAAACAAACTCAGGCTCTGCCCTCATGGAGCTTTGCTGGAGGTTGGAAGGAATAATCAAAGAGTCACACAAATGCACGTACAATTGCAATCTATGATAAGCACACCGAAGGAGAGAGTACTGTGAGTGTCCATGGCAGGAATTCAATATTTATATTAAAATTTTTAATTATTATCTCATCAAAATATAGAACATGTGTTTGTGCCTGTGTGTGCGTGCGTGTGTGTATGTCGTGTGTCGCGTACTGTCACCAGCATCAACATCTCAAATCAGTATTCCAAAACTAGGAGAATAAAATTACAGGAGAAAATATCTAGAAATGCCTGAAAAGGCTGAAAACTTTTCAAAAGAAATATTAAAGAAAAAAAATCAAACCACTGCATAATGAATCCAGAATGGTTGACTGAAACCCTGAATGGTGCACCCACATAGATTTAAACTTTTCCATGTGCTCATATCATTCACACATTTTCCCCCAGAATCTGAAAGATAAATCTGACAAGCTCTGGATAAACACTGGCTAAGACTCTATAGTTTCCAGGTATGGAGAGGCGACATGACTTATTCCCTGTTATCATCAGGTCTCCTATTAGGCAGCCTCAGCAAGGAGTCTGCATAGATCAACATGTCAAGCTGGAGGCTTGGTGATAATTCAGACTGGGGTTGAGTTGAAGCCACCGATCAAACAACTGGGAGAATACAATTGGGCATAGAATCCTTTTAAACCGTAGGAAAAGTGAGAAGAGGGATAGGGTTTTGAACTCTGGCATAATGATTCAGAACACACAACTGGAGACTTGCCTACTAAATTAGGTCAATTATATTTTTTCCCTTTAGGTGAGACTGAATGGTTCTTCTTTTGGATGTGCTAGAAATAGGATTGCAAAGAAGGCTTCATAAGCAATCGGGAAAAATAGAACTTGTGCTAAGATATTTCGGGATGCATGGCCATAGCTATTGCTCCCTCATTCCTCCCAGATGCAGTTTGAGTGCATTATTCCTCCCTATATAGCTGTAGTATGGGGAGACATCACATCTTTAGAATGAGAGAGAAACTATGTTTAGAGACCAACTATGACTTTTTGCCAGTGAAAACTTATCTGTCTTAGTTTTAATAATTAAATGAACTTTCAGTAATTTTATGGAAACTTCCACTTGCCATCTGCATTAGGCAGAAATCTAAAACGACCCCTGAGATCCCCATGCCTTGGTGTGTATGCCCAGCATAACACCCTTTCCTTAAGCGTGGGTGGGCCTGACATAAGCAGGTGGGCCCATTTAAAAGAGGTTCTAAAGTCAGAGACAGAGATAGAAGTCAGAGAGATTTGAAGCAGCAGAAGATGCTCTCCTGTTGGCCTTGAATAAGAAAAGTGCTGTGCTGTGGAGTGGACCGTGTGGTAGGGAATGCTGGGAGCTGAGAACCTCAGTCCTACAACCACAGGAACTGAATTCTGACAGCAGCCAGGGAGCCTGGAAGAGGACCCCAACCTCAGACAAGACCCCAGCCCTGACTGACGCCTTGATTGCAGGCTTATGAGACCCTGCACAGAGGAACCAGCTAAAACATACCAGACTCCCCAACTAAGGAAACTGAGAGATAAAAAATGTGTGTTGTTTTAAGCTGCTAAGTAAGTGACAATTTGTTATGCAGTAATAGAAAACAATATACTTAATTTCTAAATTCAATTAGGGGAATTATTTCTTCCTCCGCAGTCACAATTATAATCATGATGTGTCCAAAAACTGCTGATTTGAGCACAACATAAACGCAAAAATCATCCCCAGTGATCTACCTGTTTTAACGATTTAAGACTAATATTCAAAATGAGATCGCTTCTTTGGGCTGAATCTCATAACTAAAGACTAGGAATATTACAGAAGTTAGCTTCTAGAACTTAGTTGTCTGAATAATATTAAAGATAACTCGCATTACTGATTTCTTGCTCTTTGCCATTCATTTCGCTTAGTTCTTCACTACATTTTCTCATTTAACCGTCCAGCAACCCTGGAAGCTGAAAGATATTGTGTGATCCTAATTTATGGATGACAAGCCGAAGTTTAGAAAGAGTGAAGTAACTCGCCAAGGGGCACACCACCAGTAAGTGGTGGAGACCAGATCTAACTCCCGACCCACCAGCTACTCCAGCCCCACGTGTGAGAGACGGGCAGAGTCTTTCACCCTCCTGTAACCCGCCACTCTTACCCTAGAAAGTAAATGCATCATCACAGCAAACGCCTCTTGCCTGTCTAAACCACAGAGGTTGACAATTCTTTCTTATTTTTTTTCCCCATGCCTTCTTTAGTAGAATCCAGACCTATGGTTTCTTGAAGTGATTTTGCTTATGTTATCACTCTGTAACATGTTTACTTAGTTACAGTAAAAAAAAACAAAAAAAAGCGGAGGGGGCTGGCCCTGGGGCCAAGTGGTTAAAAGTTATGCATGCTCCGCTTCTGTGGCCCAGGTTTCCGGGTTCGGATCCCAGGTGCAGACATACTCCACTCATCAGCCATGCTGTGGAGGCATCCCACATACAAAATAGAGGAAGATGGGCACAGATGTTAACTCAGGGCGAATCTTCCTCACCAAAAAAAAAAAAAGGATAGAAAGAAACCCCCCACTGCTGTGGGAATTTGCAGCTGGAGACGCTCAGGCCCACAGTCTGTTTTCCTTGCCTGGGCTCCAGCAGTTCAATTGCTCAGCTCAGACACATTTTCTCAATCCCCAGGTTCCTTACGAAGCAGAGTCAGACACTGCATCACTTTCCAGCATCGATAAAGCAGGTCTAATTTTCCTAAGTTGATGGGGGCCTGATGGATCTGATGACCTTTTGTTGGAATGTCATTTACAAGTATGATTAAATTATTCTCCATGGCTGAATTGATACCTACAGCACATGCATCTTCGTCAAGAGGCAGCAGAGAAATCTACTGCTCTACCCTTGCGTGCGCCACAGAGATCTTTTGTAGAGATTTTCAGCTTTGCTTTGGAAAAGGTGACCCTGGTGATGATGGCTTTTTTTTCCAAATCTATTTTAGTTGATATCATATTTCTCCAATCTGATTAACCATATCTATATGACTCGACCTTAAAAGGCTGGTTATTTATTTAATCTGTTAGAGGAAATGGTAAAAATAAAAAGAATGCCAGTCAAATTTCTTGGACTACATTTTCCCTGGAAGCAAGATAAGTAATTGACATTTTTTTTTTCCTCATGTGATGAAGATCAGCCCTGAGCTAACATCCATGCCAATCCTCCTCTTTTGGCTGAGGAAGAATGGCTCTGGGCTAACATCTGTGCCTATCTCCCTCCACTTTATATGGGACGCCGCCACAGCGTGGCCTGACAAGCAGTGCCTCGGTGTGTGCCCGGGATCAGAACCCAGGCCACCAGCAGTGGAGCACACGCACTTAACCACTACGCCATGGGGCCAGCCCCAGTAATTGACATCTATGTTAAGTGCTTTATATGCATTATTTTATTTAATCTTGACAATAATATAAAAGGTATAATCTTTGGATTTGCTTATATTTTGAGGGCCTACTATGTGTCAAATGCTGTTCAGATTTCTGGGGAAACAGCAAATCTGGCAGTCATTGAATTTATATTTATATGAAGAAACTAAGACACAGACTGATTAAGCGGGATCCTCAAGTGTGCACATATTGTGCCTGGAATGTAGTAGGTGTTCCGTAAACGTGGAATGTATAAAACAGAATCAGGCTTGATCCAGGTCTGCCTGTTTCCATAACCTAGGCTGTGTTCTCTACCCCATGAAAAAAAGGGTGAGAAGAGGTGAGAAAATCATAAAGTAGGAGGGTCCTCAAAAAACTAAAAAGTCTCCTGAGTGTCCATCAACACATGAATGGATAAAGAAAATGTGGTGTGTATATATATATACATATATATATAATGGAATACTATACAGCCATTAAAAAGAAGGAAATCTTGTCATTTGCAGGAACGTGGATAGACCTTGAGGGTATTATGCTAAGTGAAATAAGACAGACAGAGAAAGACAAATACTATATGATCCCACTTAGATGTGGAATCCAAAAAAACAAACTCATATAAAAAGACATCAGAGGTCTGGCCCCATGGCTTGGCGGTTAAGTGCACATGCTCTGCTACTGGCAGCCCGGGTTCGGATCCCAGGTGTGCACCGACACACCACTTCTCCAGCCATGCTGAGCCCACGTCCCACATACAGCAACCAGAAGGATGTGCAACTATGACATACAACTATCTACTGGGGCTTTGGGGGAAAAAAAGGAGGAGGATTGGCAATAGATGTTAGCTCAGAGCCAGTCTTCCTCAGCAAAAAGAGGAGGACTGGCATGGACGTTAGCTCAGGGTTGATCTTCCTCACAAAAAAAAAAAAAAAAAGACATCAGATTTGTAGTTGCCGGGGGGGGGGGGGTGTCGGGAGTGGGGGAATTGGGTGAAGGAGGTCATAAGGCACAAACTTTGTGAGTTCATATTCTTTCCCACCAAAGTACATCATTTAATAGTTCTCTCAGAGTAAATTTTGAAGAGGTAAGCTTTCTTAATTTGAATGTATCTGAAAGTGTCTTTTTGCCTGTACTACTTTTGTGTAATAAATTATTTTATTGGTGTATACAAACACAGAGAAACAGCGCAAATCATAATAATGTAGCTCAATACATTTTTACTGCTACTACTACTAATAAAAACGACGGTTGGATAACCAGCTCCTTTATCAAGAAATAGAAGCTTACCAGCATCTCAGAAGTCCTCGTGTGTCTCTCTGAGTTACTGTCCTCTCTCACTGCCCCAAAGATAATCTTTATCCTGACTTCTTACCCCATACATTAGTCTGCTAGTGTTTGAACTTCAAAGAAATGGAATAATATCTTTTGCACATATTTATTTTTTAGATCCTTCAAAATTGTTTTAGTGTCTTACGTCTTGTGGGGTGTAAATTCTCCTCTTAGTTGTGTCTGTTGACTTTCTGCCATGGTGGATCATATCCTCATGCAATTTTTTATTGTGAGCTTCTTTTGGTACAGGCATATATTATTTTTCGTCTTGGATTTCCAGGTGTCCTGGGTTTGGAAGAATCCATATAGAAGAGTGTTGTGTGTGCTTTGACTTCCATTGACCACTTGGAATGGTCTAGGGTTATAGTAACCGACCTGGCTTCAGATTCCTACTCTGTGGTTAGTAAAATTTCAGATTCCACACCCGTGCATCTTGCTTGACATCAAAACATACATACTTTTGGCAGATCCCCAGTACTTTCTGTAACTTGCCCCAAAAAAACTTTTTCAAATTGAAGCAAATCTCTTCTTTTTGTAAATTCAAAACCAGATTCTTTATACGATGATGCAGATATCAAATACAGTTATGGGTTACCTGACAAGTAACCTTAAGACCCATGTGTTACACAGTTTTCATCAAGAGGTTATTCCCAGTTAGCACATGAATATATCCTCTGCTCATGGAATACACTAAATGGGATCTGAATACCTAAAAGGATGACATATATTCTACAAACACATACATATACAATTAATAACCTAGTAGGCTTCCCTTTGGACAGCCATATTGAATCCAATCTCCTCTTCTTGGTTTTCTGACCCCAACTCTCCTTTACCAATATTTCTCTTTGGCTTCCCAATTTGAACGTTTTTCTTAGGCTGTGTCCATTACAATCCTCTCCCTTTTGGCACATTCTAGCCCTCTGCCTTTGTTAATGACAGTCCCACCTCTGTAAAAATCCTCTCATCTTATTCTATACTTTTCATAATATTCCTCAAAGCTATAATAAAACTTTTTTTTTGAAGATCTATAATTTTTCTCTAACTCTCTTTGTCTATGCTAAGAACATCGGTGCCTCACAAAATGTGGTTTAATTATTAATGTAGATCTTCAATGGCAGGGCCTGCTTTGCACTCTCCTAGCTCAGAGTTGACCAATATGCTCCTTAATTCCTTAACGGAAGATTTGAGGTCTCCTCCTCAGTACAGTGTTGTATGTGCAGTAGTTCTCTTTGACCATATACACAGTTACCTTTGTAGAGGTACTGTCATGAGGCACCTGCCATGGGATGATCATTGCTTCTGCGCCAACCAGCGGGATACTTGGTATAAATGGAGTCGTCTCCACTTAAATGAAGAATGGGATGCTGGGATGAAAGGAGTAGGTCCCAAGAACTTAAATAGCATCCTTCACAACAGTCTTTTTTTCGGTTCACTTGCCTAGCCTCTGCTAGGTAGCAACCTCCAAATTGAGTCCACTCCTCCATCTTAGGATACTCTGGCTTAATGTCCCTCTTGTCTTCTCATCTCTTCTAGTTTTCCAGAACTTTCTGCCACATACCCATTTACCCATCACACCATAATCTCCACTACTTCCATTACCTTTACTCCCTTTAATTAAAGAACCCATCATTAGTTCCTTAGAATATGACTTTGAAACTTTAGAAAATACTATTTCCTTCTTCTCCAGGATAAGGAAATTCCAATCTTCAGCCTAATCTCCACTCCCTATAAAGGAAGGAATGGTTTCACTTTCAGAGAAGGTCATCTTCATCCTTACACCTCCCAGATTGAACAACTTCTACATAGGAGATAAAAAAAAATAATCAGTTGCTCATGTGCTGATATGGTCACAGGATATTAGCAAATGCAAACACTATCATTCTCAACAGCATTCGTTAAAGACCTACCATGTGCTGATAGGTTGTTCTACATAACACTGACTATGCAGGTGATACGTCTCCTGTTTCATTATAAGCTCCCTCAGGATAACAGCCATGTTATGGTCACCTTTCAAAAATCAGGATGGACCCCACCCAAAGTTTGGTTCAGATGTCAAGGCTAATGATACCACACATACACACCAAGAGGGTATGAAAAGGTTTATTACTTATGTAATCGAGGTCTCTGGGAGAGCAGGGCAAGCCTCTCGAGCAGGTCAAAAATGGCTTGAGAGAACAAGAAAAGGAGACTGGCCTGGGTTTTTATTATGGTTAAGGGTGGAGCCAGGGTGAGCGTTCCCTCATGGACAAGGGTTGTATGGTTTGAATGTCCCACGGGTGCCAAAGGAGAGGGCACCAGGATTTCTTATTAGCTTGTACAGTTGGGTGCAAGGAGAAGTGGGAGAGATGAGGCTTAAAATCTATCAGCAGTAAGACTTCAAAAATGGAATCAGAGTCCTCATTACAGACCATTTTTCTATAATTTTTTGAAGCTACCATTTTGCTTACCGCCATGCTCAATTCCTTGTAGTCCACTCAATACATAAATGCTTCCATAGTGACAGTTTGGATTACAAATCTTATTTTTTTCCTAATGTCTGAAGGAAATTCTAAAAGAATAAGTTCTTTGTAAGAGCATTAAGCTCAATCACTCCATCCCAAATGTGATGCTTTTGGAAAACTAAGCTGACACCTGTTGATTCCTTCCAGCTTGTTTCTGCCAGAGCTGCCAGTCTCTCCCTCCATTGTCTGAAACACGCCTTCTCCCATAATTAGTGTTGCATCTCTGCTCCAAAGGGAGGTTCAGTTCTGTCTGTTCATTGCCTTGTAAGTCTTACTTCTTTTGGCAGTTTCTAAGATTAGGTCAGCAGTGTGTTTCCTATTGCACTATGTGATCTCATCCCCCAGGACCCTAGATGAATTGTGAGTTCAACAATCACTGTCTTTCCCTGCACTTCCCCATCAGCATCCCTTGGTTGAGCTGTGCCGATTCTTATTATCCTTTAGGTCATGAAGGAAAAAGAGAAAATGTATCAAATCTATTTCCTCTCCATTATAAAAATGGAAAATGTACATTTTATACTTCTTCCATCTTGCCTTGATATTCACATATTACAGGCTACATCAACTATGTACTAAATCCTTGGAAATTTTAATTGTATTAACACAAATTAACATTAATTTTATAACCCTACATAAAGAGTAGAAATGGATTTTATGTAGAATGTCATTTAAGTTAGGTATTTATCACCACTATGCATTCATATAAATATCTAGCTTAACAAAAATAGGACATTTATTTATTTATACATATATATGTGTGCACATTGCTATGATCTGAATATTTGTGTCCCTTCAAAATTCATATTTTGAAACCTAACCCCCAAGGTGATGGTATTGGGAGATGGGGACTTTGGGACATGATAAAGTCATGAAGGCAAAGCCCTCATAAATGGATTAGTGCTCTTATAAAAGCAATCCAAGAAATCTTCCTTGTCCCTTCACTGTGTGAGTTTATAGTAAAGAGATGGTCATCTTGGAAGTGGGCTCTCACCAGACACTGAATCCTCCAGCTCCTTGATCTTGGACTTCCCAGCCTCCAGAAACATGAAAAATAAATTTCTGTTGTTTGTAAGCCACCCAGTCTGTGGTAGTTTGTTATAGCAGCCCAACAGACTAAGACACACGTACACACTTGCCACATGTTGGTTTTATGTGAATATTCAAACCAATTAATTACACCTAGGGTAGAATCATAGCCCTAACTCTTAAACACAACGTTTATTCAAGAAAATATTCTCACTGACTTTTTTCTCCCAATCATGAAAGTTTCAGTCAATTACATTTGGTCATGAAAAAAAATAATAACATGAAGGATAACCTAAAAGTTCCGGCCAAATAAACACTGGGATAATTACATTATTAACTCTGATCATCTCAGAAGTTTCACAGCTGTGGTAGTCACAACCTCTCTGAAAGGGTTGGGTAAACTTTTAAATACTTGGTACTTTACCATTGAAAGAAATGCACTGTGTATTTCCCAAGTTACTCAGGAGGTTTAGATTACTTCAGTTGATAGTTTTTGAGAGAAATTATAATAATAATCAAGAATTTTTTCTGGCTCTTCACACCAAAAGTTCTTAGAGAAAAATAAATTTGGGAGCTTTAATTACTCTGTTTTGATTTAGAGCTCTCTAATTGTAATTAATCAGAGAATAAGCTTCTAGTACATAATTTTAATTTCCAAAGTCTTGGACTAAGTATCTTTGATTTTTTTGTGAGTTTCCAATAGAAGTTCATTCTTCTCCTCAAAGAACCGACTTGTATAGGAACAATTCATCTTACCCTGGTGGCCTCTTGATCACAGGAAGCAATTTGGCTCTGAAGTTTCAAAACTCATTTTTATGTGGAAAAAGAAAATATACACGTTATTGCTAATTGACATTGCCAGCTGCCAACCTATCAATGATTGAGATATTTCATTTTCTCAAATTCAAGAAAGCCATTTCCTAATGTCTAAAAATTGATTCTGAATAGCACATACGGTGTTATCTGAAGTGGGGCAGCTACTGCAGGGGGGATAGTCAAGGATGGCTTCTTGGAAGTGGTGTTGTTTGAGTTGAAGTGCCCATTGCTGTCTCCATCATAAGACTGTAAATTTAAGGTAGGACATGATCAAACTCATTGAAGAGCTGAGGGACCTAGCTTGAAAGGAGTGCAAAATGGTGCAATAACTGGTATCCAGGTAGCAGATATTAATCAGTCGTCACATCCGGACATGGGCTACTTGGGAGGAATTAGTCCCATTATTTGTTTTCTCCATCCTTGTTAGATTCCATTCAAGACTCAACATCCATAGCAAAATAGTCTAAGAGCTCAAGCTGGGGTCATGGGTTTCCCACTGGCTGAGGAAGATCAGGATATCTTTATTGCCAATTTCATCAATAATTCTCCAAAAAGAAGTGGCACTATAAGTTACCCTCCCAAAAAGTGGAGAGTGGGGGATGGAAATGGGTAACGAGCAGCCAGGAACCACGAATGCCTCAAAATGTTCTTAGGGCACATTAAAGGCATTCTACTATTTTACTTGCTAAACAATCACTGCAACTTTTTACAGTCTCATTAATATCTACAACTAGGATCTCACTACAGTTCCACTTAATATATTCCATTTTGAGGAGGAAATCTGCATTTTTATGTATTACTGGCTCAAGACATAGTGAAGTTTCTTCGCTAAGGAATAGACTAATGTCGAATTATTTCCTGCTCTCCCCCAATCTTGTTTAGGAAGGTTGGTAAGTAGAATTAAAAATAATTGAAAATGAGGCAGACATCCTGATCCATCCCAAGAAGCTTTATTTGCATAACTACTCAAAGCCCTTCCACTATGATAAGAGATGCTTAGTGATCTTAGTGGTGAGACAGTATAGAGTTGGAAGGAAAGACCTGGGTTTGACTTTTGCCTTTATTCATCACTAATTATATGGCTTGGACTATTTATTAATACGACTAAAGCCCCTTTTCTCATCTTTTAAGCAGGAAAATAATACTACAACATTGGTTTATGTGAGAGCAAATAACATAAGGTCTGCAAGAAGGAAGTTCTTAATTAACCGTACATCATCTATTGCTAATCACTAATACCAGTGTTCTAAAGCCAATCCTTTTCACCAGCTTAGCATTCATACCAAAGAAAATCTATGACATTGGGGTTTAGAACTATAGAGACTCTCTAAACTCTGACTCTTCCTTCATTTGAGCTGCCTTTTCTTACCTTAAATTTTTTTTTCCTTCTATAAGCTAACTCTAAATTATATTTGCTTGTATTATCATGAACCTGCTTTTTGCAAGTTATATTACGCTCAGATTTTAGTTTTGCATTTGGTGGCTTGGGGGTTGGGGGGCGTCAAGCAGATTAAGCTAGGTTTACAGCCTTTCCAAATAACCCTTTGTACTGCCAGTAATCTTGTATAACATTTACAATCTCCTGATAGCATTTGTCCATTTGATCAAGGAATTCAGGCCTTCTAAAAATTTCCACTTTGCATTCCCACCATCTTCACCTTGTCACAATCTCCCGTTTCAAAAGTTGCCACTTGGGTTATTTATTTTCCAAAATAAACACATCATTTAAAGATTATAATGCTCTTTAGAATTGACAGTAAGTCTTAAATCATTGGAAAAGCTTTCAGTGTAATTATATTGTTGGTTTGAAACATGGGTACCCCTCCTTATTTCACTGGTGTGCCACGTAAAGGATGGTTTGAAGTCCAGAGGAATGTAATCGGAGAGGAATTGAAGTCAGAGAGGATTTCCCCCACACCATGGGCTTTGGCTCTGTGATTTACATTAATGTAAACGTTAGCTTGCATGTTGCACTCCCCGAGGCTCTCTACTCCATCTGGGGGTAGAGATCTGCATTATTATGTAGTTCCTACATAGTGGAGATTTTTTTTTTTAAGAATAGTCCAAAGTTAAATCTTGTTTAAGCAGTTTGTTTAGGACTGACTATGTTGTTTGATAAAAGCACACAGAAAGAGATAGCAAGGGGCAATGAAAACAAGGAAACAGGCAGATGTCAACGTCTATAATTACTGTATGTTAATTTTTTTCAGTCTTAAATATGAGAATCGACTCCTAAGTCAATGCTTAACATTTCTTCTCCTAACTCTATAAAATAAATAAGTTCACAGAATAGATTTATAACAAGTTCTCTGGCAACAAAATCTATCCCATAGCAAATGTGTTGAGTAGACGCCAACGAAGGGGAAAGCGCGTCAGGCACCATCATGATGTCCTCCTCGCCTGGGAGCCAGAAGACCACCCACATGCAGCATGACACTTGAGTTTCTCTTTGAAGCCGCATTGTCACCACACTGGACCCTCTGAGAATCATGTTTTGTTTATTCGTGAAATGCTTGTTGCTGAGCGGTTCCATTGTGATTGTGGGTTTAAAAGGATTTAGAAGATTCAAACTTCAAAAATCAAGCAGGTACTGGACTGAGATTAGGTTGTTTTGGTTTCCTTTTAACAAAGAAACCAGGGTCAGGGAAATTGAATATTCTTTCTGGGTAACTATTACTAACAAAGTCAGTTGCCAGGACAATGGAGGCTCTTTCTACACCAGCAAAGAAAATTATGTAAAATTGTCTTGACTACTGTTGTGGTTTTCCACTACTAGGAAGGCAATCACAATTAGTTTCTTTTTCTTCAACGATGTATGTTGCTGCTTATATTCTTCTAATAACTTATTTTATTTTGCCTAGTTCTGTAACCAATTATCCATATGTCTGTCTGCCCCTCTAAATCCTAACTATAAAACAGACAACATATTTTAGAGATTTCTCGTTCCTAGTCATTAAAACACTATCTGAAATAGGTGATGAGAGAAATAAACAAAGGTCTGAATAGTGAATGAAAGAATCTTGGAGTAACAGAGAGGAAGGAATATTGTCGGTAAAACTGAAATCAGTATTCCTAAATTATAGCAGATATTTCACCATTATAATTTAGAATGGAGAATATATGGATTAATTACTTCCTTTAAAAATGTTAAAAAACAAACTTGGGAGATTTTAAAAGACTACAGTCTAGGAGCATCAAAGTCTTAACTGATGCAGGATAGCAGTTTTCTGCACCCCCCCCCCAAATTATATCTGCATTTATGTAAGAATATATTTCTTTTCATTTTTAATTCTTACATCTTTATTTTTATATAATTTTATTCTTTTTAGTGAACTAGTTTAGTCACTTCAATACCGCTGATCAAGGTTTCACATTACTCATGAATTTGCAATAGATCTTTACTGAAGTTATGAAAAATGGGGAAAAATTTAAGTTTTCTCCTCAATCTTGAAGGTCAAGATGAGAGAAGAATGTAACTGTGGCGTAGAAGTAAACAAGGTATTCCCTTGTTTTTCATAATATACCTCAGCCTTTAAATTTATAGATGTAGAGAATCAGAGCGATATGGTGGAGAAATGAAAAGCCCTCTTTCAGTTTAGAATAACCAAGGTACCGCCCCTGATGAGCATCTACACAACTCCAAGTGGAGACTGACTTGAAGTTCAAGGCAAATTGAAGTTACAGCTGCCACTAGGATGAAATCTGTTGAGGTGCTTTTCTCTCCTTCCTTGGGAGGTTTTCTAAGGTGACAGCCAGAGAGAATATGGCACTTTGACGCAGTTAAGCAGTGACAGAGCAAATATTTATTGTTTCAAAGCAGCGTCAACGTCACTCTGATTGGGTTGTTTGTTTTTAAAGCCTCTGTCATTTGGATTTGGATTGGCTACTGAATCACCCCTTTCTATCATTGACTTGTGTTTTGTTAGGGAGCTGATAAAAACGTTTGAGTTGGTTACAAGTTCCAAGGAGCTTCCAGCAGCCTGCAGCTCGGTTCCACATGCTCTTTGGGATCGTTCATTTTCTGAGCGTCAGGCTGTAAAGACTTCTCTGTATCGAATTGAAAATCATTTGTGACTAAGGACCCAGACTCTTTTTCTATTCCACACTGCCGTTTAAAACATTTAGTGATTTTTAACATTATTTTTGACAAGAATAAAATGCATTCATCACTTCAGAAAAAAATTGATAAGGAAAACATTTTGACATATCTTGAAAGCTTCACAAATGACAATAGAGGTGTTGATTAAGAGTCCTCCAGTTTTTGTTTGTTTGTCTTCCACGATGAGGTACAGAAGACTAGCACACTTATGTGGCTGATATCATCCTTACCGTTTTTTTTATGTCTTTCAGGCAATGAAATCCAATAAATACTTACCTAGAGTTGCTTCATTAAACACTATCTACCTATACAGCTTAAACCAAAATTTAAATTAATCTTTAATCATCCTATGAGAACTCCCTCACTCATCCACTCCAAAACAGGTCTATTCCTAGACAGAGGAGAAACTGCTAGAATGAATGAACGCATGATATTCTAGGTTTGAATGAAGTGGCCCAGAAAATACCCTAGGGAAGATATTGTGGGTCATCAGGAGAGGCCTTTATATTATCTGTTAGTTACCGTACTCAAATTGTGAAAAGAGTTTCCTCTATAATTCTTTTTTTTTTTTTTTTTTTTTTGTGAGGAAGATCGTCCCTGAGCTAACATCTGCCAATCCTCCTCTTTTTGTTGTGGAAGACTGGCCCTGGGCTAACATCCATGCCCATCTTCCTCTACTTTATATGGGATGCCGCCACAGCATGGCCTGACAAGCGGTGCGTCGGTGTGTGCCCGGGATCCGAACCGGCGAATCCCGGGCTGCTGAAGCAGAGCGGGGGCACTTAACTGCTTGCGCCACCGGGTCGACCCCTCCTCTATAATTCTTGGTGGCCAAGAGTTTGCATTTCTCCATAGAGACACAGATACAGGCACAGTAATACTTACAGTCCTGGTCACAGTTATGGCCAGAGACCTATTTATAGTTGTAGATGTCTCTCTATTAAGAGCCAGGAAGGCAGTTAGCTCTTACCGTATGTCAGACACTACGCTGGATTGCCACCCGGGATCATTTCCCTTGTGCGGGAAAGTAATGTAATTGCCAACAGGACAATTTGATGCTCTGGATCATTTCTTTCCCAGTATGTATTTTCAATACAATGGTCTCTAGAAGCAAGCTACAAAGGTAGAATTTCTCTCTGTAAATCACCTCACCTTTCTTGAAACACTTTCTTCACTTGAGTTCTGGAGCATATTCTCCTCTGTTTGTCCTCCTTCTTCAAAGGCCGCTCGTTCTCATTGCCCTTGTGGATGGCGCTTCACCGCCCTCACATCTAATGGGGGTGGACCTCAGCACCATGTCTGCAGATCCATCCTCTGCAGTCATTCCCTATGCGCTCTCACCAAACCTCAGAGCTAAATATAATCTACACATCCCCCCACTTATGTTTCTGGCCCAGACATCTTTCCTTAGAATGAATAGTTACATCCAACTCTCTACTCAAGATCTCCACTTGCTCGTTTAGTGGAGATCAAATTTAACTTGTATAAATCACTCCTGATCTTTTTCCCCAGATCTGCTCCTCCTGCTGTCTTCCCATATGGTAAGTAACAACTCCATCCTCCCAGTTGCCTTAGCACAAAAAGGGGTTTTCTTATGTCCCATATCCAATCTTGCCAATTCTACCTTCAAATTACATCCATACTCCAGCCACTCCTCACCATCTTTACTGACAGCATTCTGGCCCAAACCGTCACAAACTCTCCTTTGGATGCCTGAGATAGCCCCCCAACTGCTCCTGCATTTGCTCTCTCCCACATTCAGAGGGAAACAGAAGGATCCTTTTAAAATACAAATCCAATGAAATCACTACTCTCCTCAAAACCACCCAATGGAAAGGACCCTGTGACCATGGACCGGATATCCAAGTGAGTGGTATCTGAATGTGTGTATTAGAGAGACAGACATTCTCTGTCTCTCTCTCTCTCTCTCTCTCTCTCTCTCTCTTTCTCACTCTCGCTCTCTCACTCACTCTCCCTCTCTCTCTCCATCTCTCTCTCCTTCATAAAAGAAAAACTCCAGATGCTTCTGAAAACATCTTTGGAGAGAGTCAGAATGTCAAGTCCTTGAGTCTGCACATAAATACCCCCGACAAGTTTCCCTTTAAGTATGTGACACCCTTGGGTCAGAGCCTATTACCATAGAATGGAAACAAGCATTTGCAGGTTTATTTAGAAACAATAAAGCACGGCAGTTAAGATCCAAATTAATCCTGGCTCTGCTACTTATTAGCTGCAACTTACCCATCAGTACATGGGGATAATTACAGGTTTATCTCATGAGTTTGTTAGCGGATAAATGAATTGATTCGTGCAGAGTACTTGAAAACGTATCTGACGCGTAGTAAGCGCAGAATAAATATTATCTTTCTCGAGTCAGGTCTATTAACAATGATTCCTGTGTAAGAAAGTTCTCATATTCATTTTAGATATTACTTTTAGTTATTCATTTAACAACATACCTATTGCTTGCTAAAAGTTGAAGATGCAAAGATAAATAATATGGCCTCTTCCCTCAGGAAGAGAGGAGTGTAATGTATAAATAATCATAAATATAAATGCCAAAAATTACTGCAACATTTGAAGTCTGATGGGTTTAAATGAGTTTTAAAACATGATTTAACTTATTCACAAGGGACTCATTTATACCGACTCTTTACCTTTTTTTTTTACATAAATAGCAAATTTAGTTAAAAATAAAATAATCAAAATATGAACGATAACATGTATTTTAGAGATGACTTGGAATCAGAAACAGTAGATGGCTCAGGAAACAAGCATCTAAGCCTAACTTGGAAATGAAATGTCAAAGTTAAGAATGAAATGTTACATTGATAAATTAATTTTTAAATGAGTAAAAAAATCAATAGATTGCACTAAATTATATTTGAGAAGAGAAGTCATTAATGTTGTCTAGTCCTATTTACTTCTAAACTCATGTAGAAATTAAAAGACAACAGATTGTAGATCTACAACTAAGACCCGAGGATGGAGAGGAGACGTAACTGGTATCAACAAAACTAATTTAAGTGATTCAAATTGAGGTTAAAATCTTTATTCAGCTTCTGCACCTCGGGGAATAACTGAAGAGCGGGTGACTCTCCATTAGAGCAGAGCCAGGGTTCCGTCGGGTAGGGAAGATTGGGTACACGCCCTGGAGGCTTAAGCTCAGGCGGCAGTAGGTGTGTTGAATGGGAATTTGCAGTTGGGAGATGGTCCCTGTTTTCCTGCCTCCTTGATGGGCATCACTGGTGCAATCCCAAAAAGCATCAGAACGGTACCCCAAAGAACTGAGTTGCAAACCTTGTGATATGTTAGCTAGTCAAGGCTCACAGGCTGATGAAGGATGTGGGGTTGGGAAAATAAATAAATTAGAATAAAATAAAATAAAATATAAAACAAAATAAAAAGTAAAAGAAAGAGAGGGCAGGTAAATGCAGAAGTCAGAGGGAAGCTGGGAACTCTGCAGCCTTTTCCGTTGGCTTCAGGAGATGTCACTGCATGAACGGACATAATCACCTACTGTCCTTCGACAATAAAATGTCATCTACCCCAAGACTGTTGCAGACCATCTCCAGCTGGGGTTATTCATATGCACAAAATTCCTCCAAGACAATTTGAATGTTGGAGAGCGAAGTATCTCAATTTCCATGTGGAAAACAGTTTCCCTTAAGACACCAGATCTTGACCGTTTTCTAAAATGATTCGCATCTAGGATTTTTGTTGTTGTTGTTGCTGCTGCTGTTGCTTTGTTTTGTCTTTTGGCCTGAAGGTTGAGGAAATTCAAGATGATTTAATCAGGGGAACTTGGCCACTGATCTGGGTGTAATATATAATCTATTAAGCATAAAAACAAAAAGCCACTATTTCAAGAAAATGATATTCCCACTCCAGAACAGGCTTTTTGCAGTTTCTTTCTTTCTTTTTTTTTTTTTTAATTTTTTGTTTGTTGCAGTAACATTGGTTTATAACATTGTATAAATTTCGGGTGTACATCATTATACTTCTATTTCTGCATAGATTACATCGTGTTCACCACCCAAATACTAATTACAACCCATCACCACACACGTGCTGAATTATCCCTTTCACCCTCCTCCCTCCCCCCTTGCAGTTTCTTTCTTTCTTTCTTTTTTTTAAATGTCTTACTCAGGTAAAAACAACATTTATTAGTATAAAACAGTAATATCATTCTTTACTAGGTCTGTTTAACACAGAGTAGTCTAGATACAAATGATCACTTTGAAAATAAGACACTCTCTCATCTTCATTTGAAATTTGCCAGGAAAGTCATTTTTATAAAATGATCTATGGAGCCCTTCTACAAGATTATAAAAAAATTGTAAAATATTTAAAGTGCAATAAAAATGCAATCTGTTTGTTGCCTTCCTCATACTAATTTCTACATTTATTTTTATATCAAGGAAAATTCAATAGTTTTGAAAGATGAAATCTTTCACAATGTGTAGGGGGCAGATAGTAAGGCAAGAAGAAGGTTGAAGGATGGTTCTGCCATTTTGGTTGCTGCTCCCTGAAATTTAAAAGGAGCATGATAGATGCCTAGTATTGAATTCAAAGACACTAGCAAGAACAGAGATTCCCAATTATTTTTTAACCCATGTTCCTCTTTGATATAGAAAACATTGTATGCTTTTCTGTTAAAGCTTTTTGAATTTTCAGGATAAGTGGTTATTATTATTAAATATGAATTAAAGCAAAGAGGACAAAAGCACTGCTTATTTTCAAACTCTACTTTATCTCCCAAGAATGCAACCCCTCTAGGGGGCACAGGACACGACCTGTCTTCTCTCTCCATCCACATAAACCACTGCTCAAGATCCCACAGATTTATGCATATTCACTAGCTCTTTATGCTGTAATGTCCTCAGCAATTTGGGGAATATCAAAACAGGTAAAAATTATTGAGGCCCGACAGCTGCAAAAGGTCACCAAATTAAATTCATCAGGGTTATCTCCAGTGCCTCATAACAGACAGAGAGAGAAATTAACTGACCCTCGCACTTTGTAAGGAACATCCTCCAATCCTTCTACCATCTGGTTTCATAAAAGAGCCAAGTTCCTTTGACTATTTTAGACTCCACGCAAATCAGGACATAAATTAACCAGTTGTAAAACATGCATTTTTCAAAATCCCTGATTATCAGAATGAAATCCAAAAAGTTGTGAGAAAGGGGATTGGGAGGTTGAAGGAGAGAGAGACAAAGTAACGGAGAAAGACACAGATACTTAAAGATCGGATTCATTAATTGGAGGTGGAGAACGCTATTCCTGCCCAAAACATTTCTGGGATTGAATTTCCCAACACCCTAAAGAGCAGGAGCTCAGATTTAGGTTTCATTTAGTTTAGGAAAATGTATTAATTTATATGTTTTTTTCTTGTACCTGAGGCTTCTTAAACAATGTATAGCGTTACATAATTAAAAAAAAAAGATAATCAATGACTCAGCGATCTAGCGGGAACACAAAGTGGACACTTGGAACCAGGGAAGGGTACACAGGGAAAAGGTTCACAACTCTGAGGGAAACTGAGAGGGCTGGTGCCAATACAGCCCTTCACAGTGAGGACACTCGAAATAGAGAGATGGGAACTCCCAGATTCCTGGAGGAAAGCAAAACTATAGCATAGTCACTTCTCTGCTGAAGGGCAGAATTTCACATCAGAGAGATTAGCAGAAAATTTAGGACCTAAGATAAGTGTAGAGGCGGATTCTGAAGTGACCACCAATGTTCCTACTACCTAGACTCCTGCCCTTGTGTAATCCTCTCCTGCTGAGTGTAGGCTGGACCTACAGACTTGTTTGTAATGAGGAGAATACGGTAAAAATGTGGGGATGTCACGTCTGGGATCAGGTTATAAGAAACTATGACTTCCCTCTTGCTCACCTCTCTCACTCTTTCACTTGACCACTTTGATGAAGACAGAAGTTTTGAGCTGCCCTATGGAGAGGCCCGTGTGGCAGAGAGGAAGCCTCCAGCAGCCAATTAATGAGGAGCTAAGACCTCAGTTCAACCACAAGGAACGGAATCCTACCTACAACGATGAGTGAACTTGGAAGCCGATCCCGCCCCATTGGAAACTTGAGGCGACTGCGGCCCCAGCTGACACCTTGATCGCAGCCTTGAGACCCTGAGACAGAGAACCCAGCTAAGCTGCTACCAGATTCCTGACCCACGGAAACTCAGATAATAAGTGTGTGTTATTTTCAGCCACTAAGTCTTGGAGTAATTTGCTACGCAGTAAGAGATAACTAAAACAGTGTATCCCAAATGTTATTCATTCAGTCATATATCCCTTCGACAACTTTTCCTTTGTATGTTGTGACATGCTAAATAATGCCCCTCCCCACAAAGATGTCTACATCCTAACCCCAGGAACCTGCGCGTATATTACCTTACATGGCAGAAGGGGCTTTGCAGATGTGCCCGCAATTAAAGATTTGAGATTGGAAGATTATGCTAGACTATCCAGGTGGGACCAATGTAATCACAAAGGTCCTTAAAATAGAGAGGCAGGAGTTTTCAAGTCAGAAAAAGGAGATGTGACAGCAGAAGCAGAGGTTGGAGCGATGCACTCTGAAGATGGAGGAAGAGACCACAAGGCAAGGAATATGGGCAGCCTCTAGAAGGTGGTAAGGGCAAGGAAATGGTTTCTCCCCAGAGCCTCCAGAAGGAACACAGCTCTGCCAATACTGTACCTTCATTTTAGCCCAAAGACCCATTTTGGACTTCTGACCTCTAGAATTGCAAGATAGTAAATTTGTGTTGTTTTCAGTCGCTAAGTTGTGGTAATGTGTTACAGCAGCAATAGGAAACCATACCTATGTATATACTCTGTCCTATTACTTTCATTAAATCAGCTCACTTTTTGTACATACATACCTACGGCCATACATTTATTTCAAAGACTTGTGCTATGAATTTGATGTGTTGGTTGTGCCCCCTCCAACACATGCACAATATATTATTAAGGCAGACACATATCCAGTGAAATATAAAGGTCTACATTGTACCATCTAAGATCATCTTGCATACTAAAGTGTATGAGGATCACATTCTGGGAAACAGTGGCCCAGAAGGAGAGATGCTACATCAGGCCTTTCAGAACTCAGTCCTGTGGGCAAGATAAGGCTTTGTTTGCTCAAATTCTTTTTGGCTGTGACTGCAGCAGAGTTGGAAGTGATCACTAACAACTACAAATCCTCCAGCTGAATTTGCTGGTTTAATTAGGCTTTTCAAAGTTGGAGAAAAGACTTCACTGGGTCCCAATCTGCTGACTACATGGAGGACTTCCCCTTAGAGAGCTCAAATTTTTGCCTTCGTCATGAAACCGACCTAGGCTAGAATGTGCTTTGCTTTGAATGGGCTCACTTGAAGATGGAGTGATGGTCTACTTAAAACCGTGATCCACAGATGAAGGAAATAAGCCCAACATGGCTGGGAGCTTTACCTTAGAGCAGTGGTTCTCAACCTGGAATAATTTTGTCCCCTAGGGGATATTTGGCCATGTCTGGGGATACTTTTGGTTGTCACAACTCAAGACTGCTATTGGCATCTAGTGGGCAGACTCTAGGGATGCTGCAAAACATCCTGCAACACATAGGACACCCATCCACCCACGCACCCACACACACACACACACACACCCCCAAATAATTACACAGCCCAGTATGTCATTAGTGCTGAGGCTGAGAAACCCTGTAGTAGACAATGAATCTGCTAAATCTAGTAAATTATTAAAAACTCAGGGAAGGGCAGGATGGCAAACTGGTTCTCTGGTATTACTTTTAGACTGCCTTTTGAAACACAAAGGATTAAATATAAACAGCCCAGTCAATTGCATCGGGAGCAGGAGAGTAGAGAGAAGGAGAAGAGAAGAGTTGTGACAGAGGAATCATCACAGAAGCAATGACTTCTCTGCAGTGTTGGATGCTATTTCATGCCCTGCCAGTCAGGAAAATGTTCTCTTCACATTGAAAGTAGAGGGAGAGACAGGTGCAGGGTTAAAAGGAGTGCTACATTCACACTCGCTCCCCCTCACCATCATAGCGCAAAGTCAGAGAGACAAAGGCAGAAAGAGAACTTCCAACCATGGAGAGCACCATGGTGAAGGCTGACTTTAAAAAATAAATGTAGATAAATGTTAGTTTAGTTTTGTAAGAAACAGCCAAAATGTCTTCCAAAGAGACTGTACTATCTTGCATTCCTACCAATAAGGAATGAGAGTTTCTGTTGCTCCATATCCTCCCAGCAATGGTGCTGTCAGCGTTCTAGATTTTGGCCATTCTAATACACGTATGGTGGTGTTTCATTGTTGTTTTGTATTTTCGGGTTTTTTTTTTTGCAGGGAAATATTTGTCCTGAGCTAACATCTGTTGCCAATCTTCCTCTTTTTTTTTTTTATCTTCTCCCCAAAGCCCCAGTTCATGGTTGTATATCCTAGCTGTAAGTCCTTTTAGTTCTTCTACGTGAGCCGCCACCACAGCATGGCAATTGACAGACGAGTGGTGTGGTTCTGTGACTGGGAAACGAACCTGGGCTGCTGAGGCAAAGAGAGAGGAAGTTTAACCACTAGACCATCAGGGCTGGCTCAATCTCGTTGTTGTTTTAATTTTCATTTCCCTGATGACATATGCTGTGGAGCATCTTTTCATATGCTTATTTGCCATCTGTATCTCTTCTTTGGTGAATTGTCTGTTAAGGTCTTTGGTCTATTTTTTTATCCTTTTTTTTATTGAGTTTCAACAGTTCTTTGTATATTTTGGTTAAGTCCTTTATCAGATGTGTCTTTCACAAATATTTTCTCCCAGTCTGGGGTTTGTCTTCTCTTTCTCTTGACATTGTCTTTCACAGAGTGGAAGTTCTTAATTTTAAAGAAGTCCAGCTTATCAATTATTTCTTTCATGAATCATTTCTTTGGTGTTGTATCTAAAAAGTTATTCCATGTCCAATGTCATCTAGGTTTTTCCCCTATTTTATCTTCTAGGAGATTTATAGTTTTGCATTTTACATTTAGGTCTATTATCCATTTTGAGTTAAATTTTGTGAATGGTGTAAGGTGTGCTTCTAGATTGTTGTTATTTTTTGCATGTGATGTTTAGTTGTTCCAGCACCATTGATTGAAAAACTGTCTCTGCTACATTGTATCACCTTTGCTCTTTTGTCAAAGATCAGTTGACTATATTTATGTGGGTCTATTTCTGGACTTTCTATTCTGTTCCACTGATCTATTTGTCTATTCTTTTGCCAATGCCGCAGTATCTTGATTACTGTAGCTTTATAGTAAGTCCTAAAGTCGGGTAGCATCAGTTCCAACTTTGTTCTTCTCCTTCAATATTATGTACAATTCTGGATTTTTTGCCTCTCCATATAAACTCTAGAATCCACAAAATAGCTTGCTGGGATTTTGATTGAGATTTAATAGAATCTATAGGTCAAGTTGGGAAGGACTGATATCTTCATCCAGGAGTCATGCTCCTTTGTATTTATCCAAAGGAGTTGAAAACTTATGTCCACACAAAATTTGTACATGGATGCTTATAGCAGCTTTATTTATAATTGCCCAAATTTGGAAGCAACCAAGATGTTCTTCAGTAGTGAATGGATAAATAAACTGTGGTACATCCAAACAATGGAATATTATTCAGCACTAAAAAGAAATGATCTAACAAGACATGAAAAAATACAGAGGAAACTTCAAGGCATATTACTAAGTGAAAGAAGCCAAACTGAAAAGGCATATTGATTATACATGAATCAACTATGTGATATTCTGTAAAAGGCAAAACTATGGAGACTGTAAAATTATCAATAGTTGCCAGTGGTTAGGACTGGAGAAGAGATGAATAGGCAGAGTGCAGAAGATTTGCAAGTCAGTGAAAAAGGTCTGTATGATACTGTAACAGTGGATAGATGTCATTATACATTATTCCAAATCCATAGGATGTACAACATCAAGAGTGAACCTTAAGTTAAACTATGGACATTGGGTGATTATGATGTGTCAATATATATTCATCAATTGTAACAAATGAATCACTGTGGTGGAGGGTGTTGATAATGGGAAAGTCTGTACATGTATGGGGGCAGAAGGCATAAAGGAAATCAAACCTTTCTTTCAATTTTGCTGTGAACCTAAAACTGCTCTAAAAAAATTGTCTTTTTTTTTTAATGTGGAGCAATTGTGGCCAAAAATCCAAGAATACTCTTCAGCAAGAATAGAGCTCCAAGGAACCACAGCAGCAACCCAACCAGTGATAGGGTAGCAGAGGACACGCACTATCCTGCGACCTTTTCAAGAATCAGCAAATAACAAGTAATCAGAATGATGGAAAATAGATGACTTCCAACAGACCAGAAGAAGAGCAATTCCCTTATTCAAATCTGTATATATATATTTCATTGCTTTCCTAGTAAAGGAAGATTGCTAGTTAAAGAAAAAGCCAGATTCTATAAAGAATATACTTGGGGCAGTGATTGGCTCAGTGCTCACCAATCACATCTCTTCTTCTATACACACAGAAAAAACAAATTTCCCATTCTTCTTTGTGGTTAGGTTGGAGTCAAGAGACTCGTTTCTAGCCAATGAGGTATTAGAGGAAGCAATACCACATTACAGGCATGGCCTTAAATAGCCCTGTATGACTGGGCACACTCTCTTTCCTCCTCTGCAGCAATTAGGAATTCCAAGTGCTGGAGATGGTGGCCTCACCCTTTGGATTCACACTTTATGAGAGTCATCCGGAAAAATTTACTGACCTGCACTCTGACATAAGTGAGAAAATGTGCTGTATGAAGCCACTAAGATTCAGGGTTTATTTAATACAGATGTTATATGCCCTAATATAATCTTTGATATTCAAGACCTTAACATACCAGTCCAACTGTTTGAGAATGTATTCATTTTCTATTATTGCTGAAACAAATTACCACAATTTAAGCAACTTAAAACAACACCCATTTATTGTTCATAGTTCCACGAATCAGTTCCACAAAATGGCTCAGCTGAGGACTCTGCTTAGTTTCCACAACCTAAGGTGTCGGCCAGGCTGTGCTCTTGTATCTGGATGTTCTGGGAAAAGATTTTCCTTTCAAGCTCATTCAGGTTATTGGCTGACTTTAGTTCTTTGTGGTTGTAGGACTGAGGTCCCCATTCTCTGCTGGCTGTCAGCTGGCCATTGGTATTTGCTCCTAGAGGCTGCCACATTCCTTCTCATGCTTTCCATATGACCCCCTCTAGCAATGAATGTCAAGTCCTTCTCACTCCAAATCTCTCCAACTTCTCTTTTGTTGTATCTCTCTGCTTCCAACAAGAAAAAGATCTCTGCTTTTAAGGGTTCATGTGATTAGATTGAGCCTCCCTGGATAATCCTATATAGTCTTCCACTTTTAAGGTTCAGATTGTCAAAATCTGAAAATCCTTTTTGCTGTGTAACATACATATTCATAAGTTCACAGGGATTAGAGGGTGGGCAGTTTAGGCTTCATTCTGCCTACCACAGAGAGTGACACTGAAGGTTCATAACCTGAAGTCAATTGTAAGTTTTCAGAGGCCCACATTTACATCATGATCACTGATATGCAGAGCAAGTCACTTGACTAGGTAGATGTGATACTAAGCAATGGGCTCGCTCTGCTCTGCAATCTGAGCCAATTAATCACGAGTTAGAGATTGAGAAACAAAGTTTAATTAGATTAGCCAGAAAATAGGTGACTACTGTCTCAAAGACCCATCTTCAGAGATTACAGAATCTTGAGGCAGTTATACAGAGAAAATGGACAGTAAAGAGGGGGTCCAGGGATGTTGGTCTCCAGGCGTGATGGGCTCCAGGCATCACATCGTTCCATTCTTCTGTCAGCTGTGATGAATACCTTGCAGGTGTGTTTCCTGCCTGTGGTCAGCCTGTTCCTGGAGAGAAACTCATAGAACAAAGTTTTTAATTTATCAAGCTATTGGAGAGTACATATGTAGGCAGAGGCCATAAATCAGGAGAGTATGTGAATTTTTTGGAGTACATGCAGAGCAGCAAGCAGTCACACAGAGGAGGGGCGGGCACCATTTAGTGTAACAAGATGGCCTCACTTATGCTCACTTAACAGATCGTCCCAGTCAACCAGTCAACACCCTCATGCCCATGCCATTCAGCATTTTTCTGCTATTGCTTATGTAGTAACTCTCATGAACTGCTCCTGTGGGCTTTTCACATAGGATTTATCCATTGCCAATGTCAAGAATCAGTTTTTGTTATTTTCCATGTGGTCTGTATATGTCATGTTTATTATCATTTGTCTAATAAATTATATTTAGTTCTTTTTCAATAGAGAGGGTACAGGCATTCTCAATTTTGATCCTTGTACTTTTCTTTATAAAGTTTCAAGTAAAAGAATCCCTTTAATAATCCCTTAAGTATTATTAATACTTACAAATAATTACAAAACAGCATGCAAATATATGGCATATGTGTTACCTCTACTCGTTTCCTATTCCCAAGGCAGACATTGCTAATTGATCATGGCACTCTTTCCCAATGAACTCACAATCAGCCTCAGAATTTCTCCTAAGTCAGAGTCCCAGGAAGCCACTATCAATCAAGTGAAGGTAGCAGGCCTTCAATATTGGCAATTTGCAGCCAGCCGCTCAGGTAAATAAGACCACGTGCTTTGGCCTGTCTTTCTCTACTTGTATTGTTTTACGTTAAACTTCATAGATTGCAAACCGGGTTTGCTGATGAGTTTTTTACTTCTTATTTACTTAAAGAAAAAAAGCATTTCTTGGAAATAACCAAACAGGGTAAAAAATAAAGCCAAAATCCTTTTCTGTATTTCAATCCCTCACTCAAACATCTTGTAAAGTTCAGAAAAGCCTCAATTCAATGATAGATCCTGAAGCACTTCTGAGTCCTGTAGAGTACAAACATTCTCTTTGCTATGGATAGGATAATTTTGCACAGTCTTTCAGGAACATTTTGAATGGCTCTAAGCTTTGTGTAATACAGCTATATTATGAAATATATGGCTATATTATGATGCTGGTTCTTCTTCATATTCTCTTTACTCCATTACAGTGAAATATTATGGTGTGGCTCTCTAACTTTGCATGGAGAGTTGCAGACATCGTTGCTCTATTTCTTGCACCTCCAGCAACTGTTTATTATACATCCCTTGGGACATCGCACTTACATCAATGTTTGTAGCTTTTAAAATCTCAAGATCTAGATCGTATGTGCAAAGGGATAGCAATGTTCTTCTGGGGATGCCTAAGCTATACCATTTAGCCATTTACAGATTATCTAGCATTGTTCACAAGATTCAACAGTGGGATTCGTTAATCTTAACTCATAGCAGATTATGACCACAGAAAGAATGAGAGGTTGTCAATTACCATGACCAGCTTAATTTAGTACTGTCAAACAAATCAGCTGCTAAAACCGTTTTAACTCCAAGTTCTACCAACAAAGAAATTCTCTGAATGTGTAATATATTAAAATCAACTACTCCAGGCTGTCCTCTCTCCTGTCACTATTTATTTTATAAGGTAATGCCATAGTCTACTGTCAATGGGTCATTAAGCCACACTCATGTAAGCCAGTGTGACTTTGAGGACCATTGAGCATGGTAAATTTGCCCTTCTGCACCAGAATTAAATAAACATCGACACTGAATAACACTGCAGTGATCTTCCAAGATCTCTGGTGGAGTAGTTAATAGCCCTTGGAATGTCTCATTTCCTTCTTGACATGGTGTGTTCTGAATAGCTATCCATTTGGAGTGCTGTGTAAAACAGAATACAAGCTAGTTTAACACTTAACACTAAATTGTCATTTTCTTTTTTCCTTCAGTTTATCACTGTCAATGTTTTTAATAATTAATATTTTATATAAAAGGAGTTACAAATCTACTCAATTTACAAATGGGGCATAAAAGACCCACCTGCCAGAGATTAAGCAATGGCAATCATTTTTTGAAGATATTTTTGATTTATTTGTCCCACTGGTTGTTTTCGAATTTTGTGAATCAGTTGCCAACACTGATAAATATGGAGAGTTTATATAAAAATACAGATTCTTTTAAACAGTCAGCAGTTTGGCAATACTAGACTTGAATTTTGTAAGAAGGCTGAAAAGAAGACACACACTCTCTTCAGTTCTTCACAGACCCAAAGATTCTGCTCCCTAGCAACATATACCTGATCCAATTAGTGGCTTTTACACCTTCTTGTCACGGATATCCAGAGCGAGCCCTTGCTGTTCACAGTGTGGTCCATGCATGAGCAGTGTCAACACCACCTGGGAGTTTATTAGACACACAGCGTCTCAGACCCCATCTCAGACCTGCTGCGTCTTAATAAGATCCTCAGGTGATCCATGTGCCTTTTAGAGCAGTGCCGGTAGAGACCCGGCACGTGTTGACTCGGGGTAGAAGCCATACACTCAGCTTCCTTGGGGTTGTCTTGGCTTCTACTGTCTTTGGCTTTTAGACTCACCTCCACCTTCCTTCTCTCCTACTTTGTTCCTTGAATTTAACACTTGAATTGATATATTCCAGTCCTCTCCAGTCTCCCCTTGCCATTTACAGACATTTACAGGATGCTGATATCTAAGAGGGCAAAAACATCCTCATTTATACATTAAGAGTGCTACTAAAATGAACAGTTTTTCTATTTAGAATTATGGGATCTCTGGCTTGAATGGAACATTATGAAGGTCCTTTAGTCACATGGTCCTATAATGGACTGAACGGTGGCCCTCCTAAAAGACATGCCTATCCTAAGTCCCAGAACCTGTTAGTGTGACCTTAAATGGAAAAAGGGTCTTTGCTAATTAGCAAAGATTTAGATATATCTCCTATTGGTTCTGTTTCTCTAGAGAACCCTAATACAGCCCTAAATCCAATGACAAGTGTCCTTGAGAGAGACACACAGAGGAGAGACACAGAGAGGAGAAGAAGGCCATAGGAAGACAAAGGCAGAGATTGGAGTGAGCAGCCACAAGCCAAGGAATGCTGGCAGCCATCAGAAGCTGGAAGAGGAAAGGAATGGAGTCTCCCTTAGAGCCTCTGGAGGGAGCACAGCCCCGCTCACACCATAATTTTGAACTTCTGGCCTCCAGAACTGTAAGAGAACAAATTTCTGTTGTTATAAGCCACCCAGTTTGCAGTAATTTGTTAAGGCAGCCCTAGGACCCTAATACAGTTCCCAAATCTGATCTATTATCATGACCTGGGTGGCATAATGAATGATGAGAATCATGATAGGTGGAGAGGAGAGCTAGGGGCAAGTCTTTACAGCTGCCACTAGAACTGTAGATTAGCAGCATTGACATCACCAGAGAGCTTCTTAAAAATGCGTTAGACTTGGAGAATCTGAGGCCCCAGACCCACTGAATCAGAAACTGCATTTTAACAAGATCTCTAAGTGATTCATGTACAGATTAAAGTGTGAGAAACTCTATCCTAGACAATTTCAATTAGCGACCTTGGAAGTGCCTTCTTGGTCCCATGTTTGTGTTTACGAGGATGTATCAAGTGTTCCTTCTCTGTCTTGCCTAAATCTGTGAGATAATGTTAGCAGAAACACAAATTCCAGGAGAATTCAGAACAAAAAGATACCGAAATTCTAACTTAGAAGGTGAGGGCCCTTCCCACTCCATAATATGACACTCTGAGAACAAAGGGAAATAATGCACCAAATGAGCTGTTAGAGCCCTGTGAACAAAGGCACGGGTTGCTAATGCATTCATTTCAGCTTAGTATTACCATCCAGGCGAAAAGAGTTTGTTTATTAAAATGTTTAGCTTAAAACGGGTTTCATCTGACAACTGAAAGCAACAAAGGTGCCCAAAATTGCTATTGGAAATTTGAATGTAAGAAATTCTCACCTAGGACTCAAAATAACAGCCTATTAAAATTACATTGGGAAAGTGGAAACTCAGGCAAAGTGGAAGATTAAAGAAAGTCCAGGGCGAGTGGGGGAGAGGCGGGGGGGAGAGGGAGATGAGGGAATAATAAATGCATCTGCCGATCCTAAATTCAGACATGCCAACCCTACAAAGCAATATCTGGAATCAAAGGCTTTATTGTTTCCAGGTAGTCACCAAGCTGGGACTGCTCAGTTTTCCCAGGTCACAGTGCATCTGATATAACAGGATAGGGGAACGAGAGAGTTTTATACCATCTGTAGACCTTCACGCAATGCAGAAAAGAGGTAACAATAGATGCATTAGAAAAATTAAAGAAACTTGAATTGCTCTCCCCCGAGGGGAAATTTGGGAGGCATTTTTGAAATCAAAATATTCAGGATGTATGGGGGGTAGGTATTCTGATTTCATTCTATCAGGAGACATAAAAGGCAAAATCTAAGCAAATATTGGAAGAGTCAGTAATGCAAGTGAGAGAATTATAAAGGAGACCCAGTCAGTTAGATAATCTGTGGCATGATGGCGACATGGAGGACAAAAAAAAAAAAGTAGGTGGAAGTAGGAAAATAGTAGAAGAGGATTTAATATCTTTGTACCTACTATGTGCTAAGAATACTTCATATTACCTCATTTATCCTTACAAAATCTGTCAAAGTGGATAAATATTATCTCTGTTTTATCAATGAGGAAATTGAGACCCAGAGAGGTGTTCACCAGGTCGCACGAAGAGCACGTGGTAGAGGACAATATAAACAAATAACACATTTCAAGAGTCCACAGTACGAGACTTTGTGGATTAGAGTCACTGTTAATTTATCATTGAGGTATTGAGGTGATCTCTACAGCAGAATTCAAGTGCATTTGCAAGTGTTATTCAAAACCTTGATAATGGCCTATATCTTCTATGTGAGAAACACTATTGGCTTAAATGAATGATAGGGTTATTACGGAAGGTTTTAATTCCTGAGGACCCTGGGAATTAGCATGAATCTAGAAACACGTAAATGAAAAGAGCTGCTAAAATTAGCAGAAGAAAATGATCTGTTCCACATAATTGAATCTGATTCATTTAGTCAACAACTCTTATTGAACGACTATTTTTGGTCCGCACATTTAGGCAGTAGGGATGCAAATGTAAATAAGACAAAGACTTCATTCTCAAGGGGTTCTCTACTCAGGAAGGCAAAGGTGATTTGGACATTAAAATTCAATGTGAAAAGTGCTATACTGGAGATAAGAAGCACAATGCACGCGTAAGAAGAACAAAAAGAGAATCAATCACAGCATCGCATTGAACGCCTTGGGAATTCAGGCGCCCAGAACATTAGAAGTTTATTCTATCTGCTAATAAGGCCAAATATTGGAGCATGTAAGTGAAAGAACAAGCCAGGGAAAGGAACAAAGTTTCCATATGGAAATAATCATGCCCATGTTCTATACTTACTTCTCCACTTCCAGTTTGTCGTTATTTGGTTGGCAGCTCCCTTTGGGCATATAATAATCTTGGCTGTGATATGTAAGCAGCTTTCTAACTGGTCTCCCCACATCCATTCTGGCTCAACTCCAATCAATCCAGTCTTGACACTGCAGCCCAAAGGCTCTTTTCAAAATGCACATCAGAACAAGTACTCACCTCTCTCATTGTTTTTAAAACTTCAATATCTTCTCATTGCTCTTAGAATAATGTGAAATCCCTAGCACAGCCTGCAAAGCCTATGAAGTTTTACTTGGTCTTCAACCTCGTTTCCCACTGGCCCCCATCTCTTCCGTCCTCCATCTGTAGCTCTTCTTCCAATTCTTGGATCTGTGGCAGGTTCCCTCCAGCCAGAAGTCTTTGCATATGCTGTTCCTTGGCTACAAAAGCCTCCACAAAACTCCATCAGCTAGTTAACTTCTTCTCATCCTGTGTATCCTGAGGATCATGTGTTACTCACCCTTTAAAAAATCTATTCCTTTATAATAACAAGGTAGCAGAGCAGAGTGGCCCAACCTCAGTGATTCTTGAGCCAAAAGACCCAAGTTCAAACCTTTGCTCTAACAGTTACTAGCTGTGTGACTTTCATCTCCATTTCTTCCTTGCTAAGGACTGGCGGTAATATTAGCAACTGCTCCTAAAATAATTATAAAGATCAGATCAGATAATACATGTAAAATATTTTTCCATTATATTTGTAATTCAGAATTTATTCTCTATCATTTAACATTTTTTTCCTTTACCACTCTTTCTTCTCTTATTTTTCTTCCTGCCTCTGTTAATGTTTGCAGTTTTTCTATGATGTGTCAGGGTGAATCTAATTTTATGTATCTGTTGGTTTTCAGAGTGAAATATTGATTTAAAGACTCATGTCTTGCTTCAATTCTAGAAAAAACAATCATTCTCTTTAAAAATTGCTTCTTTACCATTCTCTCCATCCTTTTCTTTCAGAACTCTGTTATTCATGTCGAGAGAATGCTGTGCTTCAGTGGAAAACTGTGCATTGTTTAGAACAGAAGTTAGTAAACTTTTTCTGTAAAAGGCCAGATAGTAATGTTTTAGGCTGTGTGGGTCATATGGTCTCTGTTGCAACTATTCAACTCTAGTATGCAAGCAGCCATAGACAGCACGTAAACGTGTGGGCATGGCTGTGTTCCAATGAAACTGGAAGCTGGATTTGGCCCAAGACCACAGTTTGCCAACCCCTGGCTTTGAGCATACCCTTCTGGGTTATCTGATTCTAGCCTTTCATTATCTTTGAGCTGTTCTACAACTCCACAAGCTGTAAATGACTAACAGCAATGCAAATGAATGCTTGTCCATAGACAGGAAAATTCTGACCCAGGGAGATTCAATTCACTTGCCCCTCAACTCTGCATAGAAAAAGCCTGTTTTGCGTCGTCTATTTGTAAATTAATTTCAGCATTCCTTTACTCAATATAAATTTGTTTTTCTTTGACTTTATCAAATCAGTTGTAACATCTTACAAATTTCCTCATTAATAATGAGTTAAATCAAATCTCTGACATGCATTCATTTTCTATCCGATGAGAATCATGATTTCATCTCTTTTTTAAAATGATCCTTTAACATACATATGTTGGAACCTCTCAGTCTTCATGACAACTAACCAGTCTCTCATAGTTTTAAACCTCTTTGCTCTGTATCATGGCGAATTCCAGTATTACTTTGATAACAAAGTATTACTTTAACACAAATTCTTTTTGACAACATTCACTCTTGAATTCAGCCATTTATTGAATGCTTTATTTGAATGATGATGCTTCTCATTTCTAAGATTTCTATTTGATATCCACGTTTCTTGTTTCGCGGCTGCTGGTTTTCAGAGTTCTTATTCGTCCGTGTGGATGTAGTTTCTGTACTCACCTCTCTGAGTTTCTTAAACATGCTGTAGGAACATAAGCTCCATGAGAGCATCCTGAACAGTGCAGGACACGTGTTACACACGCAAGGAGTAGTTGTTGCCTTACACTAGGTTTTTCCAGATGGATTAATTGTTCTACATGTTTATTTTGCTGCTTCCTTGGCACTAGATGATTTCATCGGCTTGGCTGGCAAACCATTCTGACTTAGCGCATCTGCACTTACTGGACATTGATAAATAAATGAAAAGCAATAGGATATATTGGAGTATATGAGGAAGCCATTTGGATTAAAACTAATTCAGCCTGACCTTGTTTTTCCAAAAGGGCCTGATGTGGCCTGTTGAGCACGCATTGTGCATCTGCTTTAAATATTTACTGTGTCCCAAAGACAGGAATGATGCCCTTAAAGAGAGGGGTATAACTTCACCCCATATTGGCATTTCTTTAAGGATAAGCATCTCTTCCTGGGACCTAAGGATTAATTACTGACCAGCTGTGCTCACATTGTGACCAGTGACCTGCTGACCACTGACCTCCTGTGCCAGCTAAGCATCTCATGACAGTTGTAAATGGGACTTTCGTACCATATGTGATGTATGCTCTTTGTTCCAAGATGGTATGTAACCACTCTGTATACCCTACTTCTTTGGTGCCATTCCTTCCTTGGAGAAGAAAGGCCCCTGGCTAGTCCTCAGATACGGATCACAATCAACTCATCCCAATTTTGATTTATAGATTGATTGTGGATTATTTGTGTCAACAGCATGCATACAAAATCTTTGAGTGGAATGGATTAGTATCTTATTATATTTTTCACTTTCCATCTGTGATCACACACACATTTTTGTGTAAGCCTTTACCTAATCCTCTGGGTCTCCAATCTAGTACTGGTCTTGTAATGGCAATCTGAGATTCCACGTCTGTGGAGATAGAGGATGTCCCCTATCCAGCCACTGAGTCAAGGATGATTTTTGTTCAATTCCTGATTTCAAGGCTGAGACTGCAGCCTCATCTTTCCCTAGGTCTTCAGCTTTCTGAAAGTCATGGTCCCTGACATCAATCTGCACAGTTCCTTTTCAGAGTAGCCCCTCGCTAGCCCTTGCCTCCAAGCAACAAACACGGCTCTGGTTTCCTACCTCCCTGGCAGTGTTCTCTGACTCCATTCCCTGCAGGCAATGTCCTACCAGCTAGGGCTGCCTGCTTCCAGACCAGGAGCCCAGCTTGAGAAGATGTGTATCCTATTTCCAAGCAGAGCCATGACATTTTTTGTATCCTGTTTGCTATTTCATCTCTCATTGCTATGCTTTTGCAGCTGAGAGACTAAGTCAAAGTATGACAATACCATACCATCTTGACCACAATTGTGTTCATTTTTCACATTGCATAAAATGATTAATTTGAATATTTAAAAACAAAAGAATAAAAGTTTGTATCTCTATCTGTTGAATTTGATGGAAGAGTCAACTAGATACTTGAAAAGATGTAAATAAATAGGAATAATTTAAAATATTTGACAAATGGGAACTTGATAATTAATTTTAAAGAACTTCTAGAAAAGGCTAATGAATGCGGTACTTATATGCACAAACTTATAAGAGCTTTGCTGCCACTTACAAAATGCAACATCAAAACATTGAAAATTCAAAATTACTGCAAAAATAATTTTAACCCTTGCATTTTTTCCCCAGAACCTTTCAGTTCTAAAGAAAATTCACTTGTCTGGTGTACATGCCTGAGCTACCTCATCCACCACCTATTAAGAAGATAATATCTTAATTTAAAGGAGGTGCATAAAAAGAGACAGGAAATTGAGTGCTTAATGAGTTTGCCATGATTCTTTTTGAATAAACTTAGCACATCAGCACTTACTAGGCATACATCCAAAGAGTGAGGTTTGAATTTGTTCCTTGAAGCCTAAGTACAAACACAACAAACAGACATTTTCCCCCTGCAATGCCCAAAGATGCCTTGTATATTCTTTGCTTTATCCTCGTCAGAATTTAGGATCGCATATACTGGTGATTTTAAAGATGGGCAAGATAATTAGACTAGCGGTAACCGAGTCGATTTTGACTCCCAGGGTACATTTGACAATATCTGTAGACATTTTGGTTATCATAACACGGGAGGGATTTGTTACTGGCATCTAGTAGGCAGAGGCCAAGGGTGTTGCTAAACATCCTACAATACACAGGACAGCCCCCACAACAAAGAATTATCTGGCTCAAAATGTCAATAGAGCAGAGGTTGAGAAATCCTGGGGTAGACTTCACAATCCCCATTTGAGAGGTGTTTAACAATTTTTATGTGTAATTATATAGAAATATGCACGTATTTTTAAACATATGTATATCACGTCACCATGTGTGTATGTATGGGAGGGTTTTGTCTTGTAGGAAAACATGATAGGTCTTATTAAATTTGGAGAATTTTCTGCCACAGGTTCTGGTTCTTCCCATTAGTGCTTCCTGTGTTCAAGACACTGTCTTGGGCACTTTCTAATTAACTCACCGAACCTTTGTAACAATGCTTTAAGGTGAGTAATATCATTATTCCCATATTATAAATAAGAGAACTAAGGCCCAAAGAGCTTAAGTAGCTTGCACAGAGCTAGCAAGTGGAGAATCCAAGATTGTCACCCAGACAGTCTAATTGATCTTAACCATTTTGCAGTATTATCTGACTGCTGACCCCAGAAGACCTTTAAGGTCCTTTGCACTGGAAACTCCACCAGCCCTTACATCTTTCTTTCTACAAACAGTAGCTCGTGCACTGCTTTGCACCTAAGCAGTGGTGAAGTCTGAATCATTAAGAAAACTTCAGCAGGGAAAGAAGGCACACATCAAAGCCATAGAGATGAATGCTAATGAGAAGAGTAAACATGTAAAACTGCTTTTTTTTTTCAAAAACTGTTCCCAAGTCCCTAACAGGTGCTATTGCAGATAAAGCAGGGTCTCAGAAGTGTTTCTCTGCATCGGAAGAACAGGAGGTGCGCTGAGCCACAGTCTTAGCCCAGGGTGTTTCTTATGGCTAAGTCGAGCATTATGTTTGATTCATATTGGCTGGATTTCATCGCAGAATCCTGGAATGCCCAGAAAACACAAAAAAAGGCAGACTCAGGCCGTGATCAGAAGAATTTTATTATCCAAGTTGCAACATGCAAATATCTTCTTTGCATTCTGCTTTCTGCAAACACAAAGTGAAAAAATAAGTAAGAAGAAAAAACAGTAGGATTCGTGCTTCACAAAGTCCTGTAGGTTATTACCATGTTTTAAATTGTGAGTTGCAAACACAAGCTGTTCTTAAGCAAGAACAAAAAGAAAAAGCAGATGGTTTCTTTTTACATCCTGTGAAACTTTTCGTGAATGCAAGCGTATGTTCCTTTCTCCCCAGCTGGCATTCCCCATGCAAATGAGCCCGTTTTCTGTCATTTTGAGAAAAATTCTTGATCTCCATCCCCCATCCTATTCTAAATGCTAAATACCTGGAAATGAGAGCAGGGAAAGGAGGCACCAAAATATTTTTATCAAAGGAAGTCTTTGATGCTCCATCACTGCATACCTGCGTAGAAACACAATTGGGTCCAAGGCAGGTATCATCATGACCTTATTAGTAGTAGTAGTATTAATTTTTATGTTACGTATTTTTTTCCAACATACATCTTTATTGATAGTCAATTGCTTTTGCTATATGTGACATAGCGGAAAGAATGTGAGATTTGCAATTATATAGACCTGGATTCAGATTTCAGCTCAGCGGCTTATTAAACACCTGTGCATCCTTGAGAAAATTATTTAAAATCACTTATTCTCTGTGACTCTCAGTTTTCTCACTTGCAAAACGGAGATAGTAACATCTGCCTTTTCAGGGAGATTTTGAAGATGAATTTCAGTTTTGAGAGGCACTGCACTAAATCTTGTTTGCCTCACTCATATAAAATAATGAGAGTAATAGCATTTGCTTCATAGAATATTTGAAGATGAAATAAGACGCATATTATTTGCACAGCATTCATGAATGGCCTAGAATATACTAAGTTCTAAATAAATGGTAGTTATTATTGAGTTGTTGTTACTGTTTTATTGGTATTGTTAATCTGGAAAAGTATATGGAGGCCTGAAGAGTCTCAAATGATCTTCAATTTCACTCAGTTATCTGCATTGTTTTAAAACAATTTCCCACAGTGGTTCATTGGCTTCATAGCTTAGGCAGACAGCGATTACATTAGCTTCACTACAGATCTTAGCAGCCAAAAGAGTATCTCTCTGATTACTACTTAAATTCTTCTTGTGCCTTAAGAGCTTGAAGAAGACATTCCAATTTTCCTGATCAGTTTTATGTTATAGCCAGATACATCGATTAAGGTCAAAATCTGGACGTGGTCTGGTATTAGGTATTTATTGCTGTATAAAAAACGATCCCAGGGGCCGGCCCGGTGGCGCAAGCGGTTAAGTGCGCGCGCTCCGCTGCGGCGGCCCGGGGTTCGCTGGTTCGGATCCCGGGCGCGCACCGACGCACTGCTTGGTAAGCCATGCTGTGGCGGCGTCCCATATAAAGTGGAGGAAGATAGGCACCGATGTTAGCCCAGGGCCGTCTTCCTCAGCAAAAAAGGAGGAGGATTGGCGGATGTTAGCTCAGGGCTGATCTCCTCACAAAAAAAAAAAAAAAAAAAAAAAAACGATCCCAAATTTAGTGGTTTAAAACAAAAAACATTTAAGTCACTCAATTTCTGGGGGTCAGGTAGCCAGGAGAAGCATAGCTGGGTGGTTCTAGCTAGGGGCTCTCATGAGATTGAAGACAAATTGTTAGCCTGTGCTGCAGTCATCTGAAGGCTTGACTGGGGCTGGAGAATCAGCTTGCAAAATGATTCACTCACATGGCTGTCAGCTTGAAAGCAATCAGAGAGAGAGAGAGAGACAAAGAGAGAGAAGCCAGTCTTTTATAACCTAATCTCAGATGTGACATACCATCATTTCCCCTGGATTCTATTGGTCACGTAGATCAAACTTGTATAATGTAGGAGACGACTACACAAACGGTATGAATACCAGGAAGTAGGAACCATTGGGGGACATCTTGGGGGCCGGCCACCACAGTTCCTGGCCCAGTTATTCACACTAAAATAGAGGAGTGATAAGTGAGGATTGAAAGCAATACCACTTCCCGCTTGAATTCACAAGCTCGCTATTCATTGAATACCCAGCTCAAATTCTCCCTCTTCCAAGAAGCTTCCCTGATGAGATGTATTTTCAATCATCTCCTTCCTACGAATGTTGACAGCATGTGTTTGTGCCCCACTACTTCAGCAATGTCATTTTACTCAATTTTTATTTCACAAAAGCTAGTCTATTCACCTTGAGGGCAAGGGTTATGTCAATTTTTTTTTCGGATTCTTTAAAATTCCTAGCACGTGCTAACTACATGGAGTCAGTGTAAATTCAACCCCAACTCGTTGACCTTTCCTATGCATAGGCCTGAACCATGAACATTCCTGTTTAAATTGCCTTGACACTCTCTAAAACCCTTGGTCATTAGATTACAGTTCCATCTCGGCCATTATATGCAATATAACAAAAATAAGCCCATTCACACTGACTCCTTGCACACTTCCCCTTGCAGGTCTTGGCCATGCCTCTCTGTTTGCTAGAACATTCTTCCCCTAGATATCCATCTGCATCACTTGCTCCTTCACTGCCATAAGGAAAAGCTTTGCTCAAATGGTACCCTTCAGCAAGGCTTGCACCCCGACCACAATATGTAACACAGCAGTCAGCACTGTGCCACTGATGATTCTCCTTACCATGACCAAGTATTTCTTTTTGCCCTGATACCGATCACCTTCTTAAGAAAACATATAATTTACTAACTTGTTGTGTTTATTGTCTGTCTTCCTCTCCAGAGCATCAGCTCCCTGAGGACAAGACTCATGTCTGATTTGTTTCTCAGCGTATCCTAAGTGCCTGGACTGGTGTCTAGAATTTACCAGAAGCTTAGTGTGGAATTTTGAATAAACGAATTGGAGTAATATTTTTCACAACAGAATTTGAAACAAAAAAGTCTTTGCTAGTGAGTCTTGAGCTAAGTAAATATTTCAGCTGACAAGAACTACTTTCCCAAGGATTCTGATTAATTGTGACTTATCTTCTTATATAAGTAGATTATGAACCACTATCTAAAGCAAATTTATTATAAATAATAGATAAAAATCTAATGTAGAGTATTTCACTTTAAACATTTTTTTTCAAAATTCATTAAAGCTAAAATATAGGAGTTGATAGACTTTATTAGTCAGTTCAGCTAAAATCACTTTCAACTCACTCAAGCGACTGGTTTGAGTAACTGGAGTTCAATGACTAAAATACATATTTAACAAAATCAATGCGCAAACATTTTCTTTGATTATAAAAGTACATTAATTGTTCCAAAGCTCTAAATAGTCACAGCTTTTTTTTTTCTTTTTAACTTTACCTCTAAAACTCTAAGTATGACTGATATCTGCTTTCTAGATTAGGACATATGCTGAGAATTTACTCCTCCTTTTGTTCTCAAAATGGTAATTCCATGAGAAGTTAAAGCCAATATATTTTGAAAAGAAATGATATTATAATAATAATATAACTTTGTAATCAAATATTAATGTTTTCCTAAATGTTTATTGTTCTGTTAAATGATTTCCATGCATGGGCAAAATAAACTATACATGTTCTGCCACAAAAGAAATGGTAAATCAAAAGTCTGGCTATTTAACAAGACTTTCTCTATTTTCAATGCTTGCAATGCTCTCATTCTCAAATTAATCCCTAGCAGAAAGTGTGAAACATAGAGCAAAAACGAAAGCAAATGCTCTTATGTCAGAGAGACTTGCATCCTCATTGTGTAATTATCAGAGCCCAGAATTCACAAATTGCATTTTGTAGTGATGTTTAACTTGCTTTACTAACCTTTCTTTTTGTGTAAAAGCTTAATTAATTATCCCTGAATGACAATGTTCTCTGTGGAAGATCATATTCAACCACTTGCATTAAAATTCTATACTCCTTTCATCTAACATAAGCAACATATGTATAATTAAGGCACCTACATTAAAAGGTCTATGATCCCAAGAGTTGACATGTTGCCCTAATAATTTATAGCAAATTGGTGTGGAACTTGCTTTACTGCCACTTTTTTGGATGGGGCCTTACTTTGCCTGTTGCTAAGTACAGAAGATCAAGGCAGCATCCTGAAATGCACATTTATTTTAAAAAAAAAAGGATTTAGTAGATAAAAGACCCAAAGTACCTATTACTGTATAGCAAGTCCCTGATAAATCTGCAATTGTAGAAAGAATGCAATAGTGGAAGGCATGACCTAGAACTCTTCTAGAGTCTAAAACTCTTCTGCCATTAGTTCAGTTCAGCATATATTTTTTAAATTTCATAGTCTTAAAATCTTTTCTTATTGAATTGATGCTGTGAACTTGTTACAGCATTGTTGTTAGCAGAAATAGTTAATCTCTTACAGATGAGATTAGTTTAGATATGACCATGATCTATACATCCACCCATCATGTAGGGAATAGTAGTAGATGTTATAAGAAAAATATGATTGAGGAGGCCAGATTGAGAGTGGTAGTCAGACTTCTAAGATGGCCACAATGATCCCCACATCCTGGTATTTACACTCTTGTATAACGCCTTCTCTTGAGTGTGTGAGACTCATGACTTGCCTCTCTCTAATAGAAGGCACCAAAGGTGATGGGAAATCACTGCTGTGAATAGGTTACAAAAGATAGTAACTTTCATTTTACTAACAGACTATCTTTATTGCTGGCTCTAATGGAGCCAGCTGCCATGATGGAGAAGCTCACATGTCAAGGAACTGAGGGTGGCCTCCAGCCAACAACCAGAAAGAACATGATGAGCTCAGTCCCCTGAGGGACAATCCATGAGGAGCTGAATTTTCTGCCAGCAACCGCTGAGTGAGCATAGAAGTGGCTCCTTCCCCAGTTGAGACTTCAGATGAACCCCAGCCCTGGCTGACACCTTGATTGAAGCTTTGTGAGAGACCCGGTATCAGAGAACGCAGCCCAGCCTGCCTGACCCACAGGGACTGTGAGGTAATAAATATATGCTGTTTTAAGCTGCTAAGTTTTGAGGCAATTTGTTAAACAGTAATAGATAGCTAGTCCAGAGAGTGACCTTTGAAAGAAACCTTTGAAAAATATATTCTTGATTACTAAAACCAAGCAATAAAAATAGCACAGGAAAAAAGACCACTTCATGAGGTGAGGAACAATACTTTGCTATTTCATTGCATTGCAAAGGAGAGAAGGCTCTTATGTGAGTCAAGAACGAATGAAATCCATAAGTACTCTAGTGATGGTATTTTTGGTGAGAGGAATAAAAAGATTATAAACAGAAAGGAATGGAGTCAAATACTCTTTTGCTTCTTTCACATGACTTTTATTCTTTTTTCTACCTCTCAACAGATATAGTCATATAGAACCTGGTCTTCCCAAGTGTAGCTTTCCCCAAGTAGCTCACAAATACTTAATATGCAATGTTCCTGATTTGGATCTATTGAATAAAACCATGTCACCTATTTTAGTAAGTTTTTTTAAGTTTCATCCAGTGGCTCCTGATTTTTAGGATTTTCAGACCAATTTAAAAAATGGATTGGGACTCATACAATGTTGCCAACTTTCTGTTTCACCCAATAAGGACATGAAAACATTTCCAAAGCGATAACATCCTACCATACACTATTATCATTTTATGAAAGAAAAATCTTTTTCTAACGATAAAGGGAAAAAAAATCTCAAAATAAATGATCATTATTTAAAATTAAGTACATTTAGTGTTATAAGAAACTTATCACCTGGTTTATCTTTTTTTCTCATCTTGCTATGAAGCAGTGTAAATTTTGCTACATATGTGGACTAATTTTAGGAACCACTGATTTAGTCTATATAACTCTCTTAGTAAGAATTAACAAGAAATTTCTGTTCCTCCCATTTGGCATCCCTGATACCAGATCAGAATAAGATCCACCTCATCTTTTGGTTATATCTGATTTTATGTTGCTGCATAAGTGTGGGGTTGGAGTCACCAGGTAATTTTGAATTTCAGGTCAACATGAATAGTATTTTAGTATAAACATGTCCCATACATGGAAGAAATATTACATGGGACATACTTATATTAAAAATTACTCACTGTTTATCTAACATTTAAATTCCACTGGGTGTCCTCTACTTTTATTTGCTAGATCTAGTCATCCTAGGTGCGGAATGAGTTACTCGGGAAAAGTCAAGATTGACTTGAATAATTACTACTTCAGCTTAAGCTAGAGTTTAAAAAGAAGTAAAGTTTTCGTTGTGGAGGTGGAGAAGATTTTTTCCCTTGGAGCTTATATTCACACCGATAGGAATTGCCTCTACATAAAGTACACTCAGAACTCACTCAACAAGAATCATATCTCTAGTATAGACATATGATTCTCTCCTTAGCAATCTAAATTTTTCACATGAGCAACTAAAGTCAGCAAATAAAATGACCTCAGCTTTCCTGCTAATGGACCAACATCTGAATCAGTTGAATAAAAGCTGAACTATAATTTCCCTGCTTTCATCCTCTTGAGTCCTTTCTTCAGCCAAAGACGCTCTGCAGAGTGCTTTCCCATGATTTCCCATCTCAAGCACACATCCATACTTTCTTTTGGAAACTCAAATGGATTTCCCATCTATTAGGTTCTCCTCCTAAATGGGAGGGTGGAGGAGGAGGGAAGGTAGATAGCCATTGGAAGGTCTTAAATATTTGAAGATGTAGGTATATAAAACCCAAAACTTGGATTTAGCCCTCTTTTTGTTAAAAAAGAGATAATTATCAGTGGTAAAGGTGTTATAGCCACAATAACCCCAAAGTGAGCCTTAGATTATTTGAAAAGGTTGAAAAAGAATTTAAAAGTGTACCAACATTCTTGAATACAATTCAAGTTTATTATTGTGTCCTCTTGCCGTCTAAAATTACCTGAGATTCGTGTTCTTCCCTTGATAAACAAAGTTCTAGCCCATCATCTTTATTCTGCTGATGTGGAAACAGAAGCTGAAAAGAAATGAGAATCTGGCCCAAGTTCTAAGACAAAATAACCACTTTTGAGGAGGTGTTTTCTCATTGATATCCTAACAGCCATTATCTAAGGGAAACAAGGGGCTTGTGCACAAGTTACAGCATAGGGAAGGTAAGTGCATTTCCTAAGATCACCAAGCAAGTCACAAAAGGTCAGAGCTAGAAGAAGCAACTGAAATCATCAAACCCTGTCATTTATGCCTATCAGAACCAGTGCCCACCAAAGGGAAAGTGGCTTCTCAAAATCCATAAATTCAGGTACAAAACCGGAGTCCCAGACTTTATTTCTGCCAGACCATGCCATCTCCTGAATGACGT